>NW_007245927.1:177216-186652 GCF_000164805.1 Carlito syrichta
AATATAATGTACATTGGATATAGGGCACCTGTGTGTGTGCATGCATATACACACAGAGTCATACTATTGCTTCCACAGTTTTGGTTACCTTAAGCTGTGGGAATATCTCACTGAAATGACAGGTCACTGCATTGATAAGCATAGCATCTAATGTTTTCCCATTTAGGTAAGTTATCCCTGGTCCCAACAGCAAAACAAACAAACAAACAAACAAAAACAAAACAACAAAAAAACCTCTTTCCTTACTACACTGTCATAGCATTTCATTCAGCCTCATCTTATTGACAACAACTGTCCAGTCTGAATCTGGCTCCAGGAAGCATTTGCATTCATTTCACCCATCCTCTGCATGACTTTTAGAGCTGGAGATGCCAGCACTCAAATGGCTTAAGAGAAGGGGAAAAAATGAATGAATCATGAAGCCACAGAGCAACAGCAGAGCAACATTTCAGTCTGCGTTTTGCAATTACATTGTAGCTGTTCTTGATAAATTATGATTTCTTCACAATAATATCAAGTACTTTGCAGTGAGGTATTGTAATGCCCTTCAGGATATATAAGGATTGGGGGGATACTCAAAAGACCATTTAGATTAAAAATCCCCCTGTAGTTTACAATGAAACCACACCACAAAATAGTTTGTTTCCAAATATCTATCAACCACTTCCTTGTTTTCCTCATACATGTTAAGCTGCATTTGAAGTTCATTCCACAGATTAAAACGTGTCTGTATTAGGAAATATGTAGCTTATCTCCTTAATGTTATTCATTTGTGTATTTATTTATTTGTAAGAGAAAATAAATTGAAACATGCAGTTCCTTCTAATGGGTGTGTTCTCCCATCTACTACAAAGAAAATACATTTCAGATACTTTTGTGTCTTGAAATATGAAATATACAGGATATGCCCTAGGCTGTATTTCAACTTTAGAATACATATTCTGATTATTTTGACTAGAAATGAATCGCCCTTTCATAATACGAAAGGATAGTCTCTTTTCCTATGTGTTTTCTGAATTACTGGACTCTACATGATGTGTATGGAGAAACACTTCCATGTATCTTAAGTGCCATGTTCACATCAAGGCAAGGGCACAGGAACTAGACCTCCATGGAAAGCATGATGAGTTTTGGTACAGGAAGCTCACAACCTTTTATTCAAAATTATGTCTGCACCAATGAAGAAGGGCTGTGACATCTAAGGGAGTCTAAGAGTAACTTAAGACATAGCAACTAGCGCAGACTTACTGGCCAGGTAGTAAATTACTAAAATCTAGAACCCAGGTAGGACTACAGCAGAATGTATGCAAAGTCAGACACTATCATAGCCCTTCCTCACTCAATGAAAAAATGACTTTCCAAGTTAGGCGTATGTAAGATAAGCGTTATTTTATTAGTATATCAAACAATAATAAAGATGGGAAACCTATTTTCATAGTAGGGAATTAGCTTCAACTCATCAAAACACCTGCAGAGGGCTTCAACAGCAAATGGCTAAAAGGAACAAGGTGTAGATAGTTAACTTGCAAAATAAATAGAGCAATGAGTAAAAAATGTAGGGGACATGTCATGGGGAAGAGATGGCATATCAAGAACAGTAGTGATGGTTGTATATTCCCAGTAAACTTGTTGGACCCAAAAATGTAGACCCTGAGCCTCAGAGCTCATACAGTGCTTTTGCGACCACCTTGGACTGACTATGTGATTGCATATCAACAGACACTGGGAGACTCTGCAGAATTTAGAGTCTATGGGATCCATATTCAGATCCCGTGGTTTGATTTCATAGAACTGATCATGTTTTGGTAAAATATATAGAAACAAATTCCATCAAATATAATGATGAGATCTAAAAGAGCATTGAGAATTTAAGATTTAGATTATTATAACCAGCGAGCTAAGATAATCTACAAAAGGTATTTCTTCTACCCCAAGTCCATACTTTTAAGAAAATTCTTAAAAATTTTTTGAAAACAAGTTTTTTTTTTTTCATTTAGTAGTCCAATAAATTCAGAAACACCCAAATCTTTTGGCAAGACTATTCAAACTACCTCAGATCTCTGATTCCCAGTCTGAATTATTTTGCATGTGAGGTCTTTATAGCACCTTTTATTTATTTATATCATCAGTTTAATATCTCTACAATCTCTATGGAAAAAAATATGGAGATTTCTCAACTAATTAACAATAGAACTGCCATTTGATTCGGCACTCCCACTACTGGGCATCTACTCAAAAGAAAAGAAATCATAACATTAAAAAAACCTGTCCTCATATATTTATTGTAGTACTATTCATAATATCACAGATGTGGGATCAACCTAAGTGTCTATCAACAGATGAATGAATAACATAAAAAGATTCATATGCACAATGGAATACTATCCAGCCGTAAAAAAGAATCAAGTCATGTATTTTGCAACAACATGGATGTAACTGCCTGCTATTATCTTAAGTGAAACAACTCAGAAGCAGAAAATAAAACACCACACATTCCTATCCATAAGTGGAAGTTAAATAACGTGCACACAGGGACATAGATGGAATAATAGAAACTGGAGACTTGGAAGAGTGCGAGGGTAGGGGGGGAGTGAGGAACAAGAAATGACTTAATGAGTGCAATGTACATTATTCAGATGATGGTTATGCTAAAAACCCAGACTTTGCCACTACACAATATATCTATGTAACAAAACTAAACTTGAACCTCTCCAATTATACAAATAAAAAAATTTCTACACTGATTCAAGTTACTTACTGAAGAAAAAGACATTATGCTTCTTAGCTTATGAATACATAGGGTTAGTGATGGTGTAAATCAAGTGCTTAATAAAAGTATTTTGATAGATTTTTCCCCAGTTAGCTTATGAATCTCATTACCAAAGTTCAAAAGAGACCACTTGCCTTTTTCAGAATTGTATTCTTCTTCATTATACTGAAAAGACTAATAATTATCATGCAAACCTAGAAGATTTTGAGTACTTAAAATCACTAGGAAAAGAGAATCCAGGAAAAACACAGAGAAGAGAAAAGAAGAAAAACAAGAACAGCAAGACAAACACCTCTAGTCCACTCTTTAATGAACCGTTTCACTCTGAGTTTCCAGAATTTGAATGTCCTCCCTGTATTCCAAACCTCCCCAACCCTCGATCCTCATTGGTAGGAAGAGGCTGCCTCTTTCTCTGGACACTGAAATAACTAGGTGTTTATTTTTTCTACATCCCTTTCTGCTAAGATATGAACACATGGCCACAGTCCACCACTATGATGTGCCCATTTTAGACTTTGAATTGCAAGTTGATTACACAAAGAAGCATAGTCCCTCGAGGTTTTCCTATGGCAATGATGGCAGTGTGGCATCATTAATTTTCTGGGGAAAGAGTGGCAATGTCACAACTTATGGTGGTAGCAGCAGTGACCTGAGAAGACCAGCCTCACTGCAGAATTTCAAGCATCAGTATTCGTGTGCTGACCTCCAAGTGTGATATTTGAATGTCCGATTAATTCTGACTTTTTTTCTTTCCTTAGCCAGCATATTTACTTATAACTAAGTGCATGAAGGGATACCCATATTAGTACTAAGAATGCAGACAACTCAGTACTGAGAAACAGCAGATATATAGTGCTTGTTATTTCTCCTGGTAGAGAAGGAATTTGTCAATTCATGGTATCTGGTGGCAAACTAATTAAATTATGTCATATACATGGACATATGGAGTGATTTGCCGGACTGAAATAGATGAGTGGTCTACAAAGGTCCTACTTAATTTGTGGAAGCAAAACATACTTCATATCTGTGAACAATGTTGACTTGAGCCCTACTATAAAAATTCAGGGCTATTCACCCAATCCCAGAAGTAAGTTGATGCCCAGACCCAGGACATCAATGCTGAAAGATACTTCTATAGAAAGACTTTGCTGTAACATCATGAAAATAAAGGACCCTTTCCCAAATCGACCTGCACCTATCTGTCAGGGTAATTATGTATTTTGAAAAGAAAATACCTCCACCTTATGGGCATCATTATATATTGGTTTGCCTTAATTCCTGGGAACCCAGAATACCACATATTCCACTTGGTTGAGACCTATGGGGAGAGGCTAGTGAAATATACCAATGGGGCCTTCAAACCTCCTTAAATTTCCTCCCAAATTCCCATGGGTAGAGACAAAAAAGACATATTCAATAACTGCCTGAATTCCCTCCTTGGATCCCTAATAAAGACTATCAAAATAGTAAATCAAAAGCACTATGGTATTTCTGGAGAAATCGTAGCTGTAAAATTGCCATTGAGGATGGTGTGGTAGGGCTTCTTATTTCCTGTCATTCATTGGCTTGGCTAGTGCAGAAGATGGGAGAAAGGTAATTAATTGCTATAAGCATGAGCATGGGTTGCCCTTCCAAATGTAGTATCTTTACTCAAGCAAATCAACACAGTTCCAACCACAAGGAAATGGATTTTATACCAATGAAAGGATTTTCTTCATATCATGGGAACATATATTAACATATACATTATTGCTGTCTTGTCTCAGGTTAAATTAATTCTTCATCTTTGCCAAAAACACAGTCATCTCCCCATCACATAGGACATGAGACTTGTCTACTATGGTAATGACGACGCACTGAAGGAACATGGAAAGTAAGGGCTAGTAGACACTCCAGATTTTTTGGCAAGATGTAGGCTCACAGGAGAACAGAGGGTAAATTTAGTAAAAATAAAGCGGTCTGCCACCTTATAAATGTGCTGGAACGTAATTTTCTGGGGAATGTTCAGGTTATGTCTATAAGCAGAAAGGCAAGAAGCTTTACATGCACCCTTGATTTTTCTTTTTAGATCCCTAGGTTACTCTGATAGTATGTCAAGCAGCGTTTATGGTGTTGGCTGAGGGGAGTGACCCTGAGGATTACTGGGTTACAGGGATTGCTACAGAGCAAACCACAGGAGGATCCTGGTTCTTGCTTAAGGCACATGAACTTAATACCTCTTTTTTTTTTTTAATTCTTAAGCAAGATATCTTGATGAACTAATGACAAACCTAAGAGCAAAATGAAGATTTGGGGGCATATTTCAATAAGGCTAGGGCTACCTCGTGCAGACCCAACACGCAGAACTCATCTGTTACAAGACAGAAATTGGGGTCATCCTATAAAAGGAACAACTCTGAATAGTTGAGGTACTGACTGAAAGCCAAAGAAGCAGGACTAAGCAGGGCAGAAAGATGTCATAGATGCCAACTCTGACCTTGTCGACAAAAGAAATATAACATTTGACTGTATTTCTCTTCCTTGCTTTGTTATGTATGTATTTATATAACTTAATTAATTTTCTCTTGGGTCACTCCTTTCTAAAGATGGAGTGGAACATTCTTAATCAAGGAACAGTTGCACTGGGATGAACAAGTACTCTTGTTTTGTTTTGTTTTGAGTTGGAGTCTCACTCTGTTGCCCAGCTGGAACTACAGGTGCATGCTACCAAGCCTGGCTAATTTGTCTTTTATTATTATTGTGGAGACGAAGTTTCACCAAGTTACCCAGGCTGTTCTCCAACCTGTGGGCTCAGGCAATCCACTTGCTTAGGTCTCCCAAAGTGCTGGGATGACAGGCTGAGCCACCAAGCCCAGCCTTAGGGAGATGTGCTGATGTTGAGCAGCACAGAACGGAAATGGTAGACACTTATCTTATTTTGATCTTTCACTGAGGAATTTCCCACCCTATGAGCCTTGGTGGGTGGGGAAAGCTCTCTGGTGGATGCAGAACCAGAGGAAGTGATGATAATGTTCTGACTGAGCCTGTTCAGCTCTGTGATGTGTGTGTCACACAGCCCTCTCCTTGTCCTCCATTCTTTAACATTCTGTGAACTCCCAATATCTTGTGAATCAGTTGCCTTTTTTGCTTAAATGAGCCAATTGGTTTCCTTTGCTTGCAACTAGGAACTTTGACCGATAGAGCACAATGACACAAAGTACAAAGCCACATGTGTGCACACACAAAACCAACACCTAATCCCTTTCTCCTCCAAGGTGAGAGCTCAAGCTGAGGAGCAAAGTCTCTTGATGGCTCTCTCTCTCTCTGTCTCTCTCTCTCTCTCTCTCTCTCTCTCATCAAGGCTTTATTGCTACAACTCACCCCAAATCCTGGTCTATTTACTTTCTGTGCAGTACCCTTTTTTACTTATTAAAAACTTTTGAGCCTTCTGTGAGGGATGGTCCATCTCTATACAAAGACCTATGGAGTTCTAGCTCTAACAAATTTTCTTCTTCCAGCTGTATATGCAAAATTCCTCAGCTTCCAAACAAGGAATACATTGATCCAGAATCTATATCCTATCAGGAATGAAACAAGTAAGTTGGGCAATAAAAACAAATTCATTCTGGCACTGTTGTTACCAACCTTTTTATGGGACCAAGTTGGAAGGGACTTTGCAAGGAGAAACATCTTAACAATGTATCTTTGATGTGTGACCTTATTAATTTGTAATAATGGACAATTTCTGCTTTATCTTTTAATACACCACACAGCAGGCATTCTCTTTCCTAATTATGAACTAGAAGTGACTTTGTCTTCGATTTTATCATATTCCTGAGCTATCCATAGGAGCCTCCCACAGGCATCTCCTGAGAGCTGTTGAAAATGCAGGTTCTCAGGCCCTCTCCAACCTACTCAGTCAGGGTCTGCAATTTAACCTAATCCCCAGTGATGTGTATGCACAGTAAAGTGTAAGCAACACTGGACTAGATCAGTGGTTTCCAAAAGAAATATAAAGTGAGCCTCGTATTTAATATAAAATTTTTAGTAGCTACATATTAAAAAGGAAACAGGTGAAATTAGTTTTAGTAATTTATTTTACTTAATACTTGCAGGATATTATTTCAAAATGTAATCAACACACAATTTATTAAATAGATATTTTACATTTAAGAAATTGGGTGTGTGTTCTGCACTTAGAGCCTGTCATAATTCACACCAGCAACATTTCATGCATTCAGTCACGACTTTTAGCCGCAAGTGCCATTGGATTCTCAGATAGAATCTGCCAGTTTTCTTCTCTACTTTTCCACAAGAATATCTGCTGGATTTCCCCTTTTCTAAAGAGATATAGCAATACCCATATGGAAGGATGTATAATAATGTTAATAACCAGAGACCCAGCACATTTTCACACACAGACATAAGTATTAATAAATGCTTATTGACTGACTGATTGCAAGAATGTTTTTTGAACAGACAAACGCTCCCTAATGCCTGTCCTGGTTTTTAAGAAAGATTCTTTGTTGTATCCTCCTCTTTTTTCTGCTTCAGTGTTGATATATACTTGTAAGCAAACATACAACCTTGTGACTTTCGTTCTATATGGAGGACTCTAGTTGTATGTAACAGAAAGGTATGGCATATTCCACAGCTTTGGAGTTTTGGAAACTCAGTCAACCTCACTTATTCTATGGCTGTTCTTCTTGCCTTCCATTTCTCCCGATGCCCTGAGCCTGTCCCATCTATCCCATTACTGCCACATGCCTTTCCCAGGCTGCCTGTCCCTTCCCCATGTTTCAGCACTTGTGCTTCTGTTGGACTTGCTCTGCTGTTCATTCCTCAACCTCTCCGAAAATCTAATGTGGACAACATATATGGACCCTCCCCCGCAAAAAAAGAAACAATATATTTTTTTTTTGGAGGAAGGCAGGCTTCTTGTAATTATAGACTTCCCCCACTAGGTGGGTGTTCTGGGCACTCTTCAGCATCAGTGTACCAGCTGGTGTCATTGTGAGAGGTTGCATTCAGCTTTGGTGAATTTTTTTTTTTGGAGATTCTTTCAATGCATTTGCTCATTTCATGATGGCTGATTTACAAGTGCACTTGCCCACACCACACTCAGTGTTCAGCGGTTTTTGACCAAAAATTGCATGATCCTTGTACCACACCTTCTCTATTCACCTGATTGCTCCTTGAGTGACTTTTGTTTTTGCTTGTTGCCCCAGGAGAAAAAATGTCCTCAAAGGGAAATGTTTTGCCACTGTAGAAGAGGTAAAACAAAAAACGGTAGAAGCACTCAAATAAATTAATGAGTTCAAAAAACTGTATTGCATCAAACATAGGGTACTTTGATGGGGATTGAAGTTTAAACATATAAGAATAAATGCACATTAAAAAAATGTAATGGGGGGAGGTTCCTCCTTGTATTATATTGGCTTTTACCAGTGTAAATTTCAGAGGTCTTTCCTGACAACACTCTAGTGGATGGCGAGTGTCACACTAGGGTGGCTGAGATGCACTTCCTCAGCACTGTTTCTGAATGTGTGCACTCATGGTCTGTGCTGCATTTCCTTGAACATACTTTCAGCCACTCCAGAAAAGAATTTTAAAAGCTGGGGTTGAATAGAACCTCACTTTGCAGAGGTCATTAGAAGTGTGAATTGGCTCCCCAGTATTTAAATTTATCTTAGATAGTTCCTAATTTAGGCCATCCACTTTAGTTGGTAGGATTGGAATCTCATTTCCCAAATTCACTTACTTTCCAAATAGAAATAAATACATAAACAGATGTTAGAGTTAAAGAAAATTAGAAGTGAAACGGCTACCTTAGAGATTACCAACTTTATAGCTTAAGAAACTGAAGCCTAGAAAGGTGGTGACTGGTCTAAAATCAATGATGAGAGAGAAAAAGAAAGAGAAAGAGAGACATAGAGACAAAAAGAGAGACAAAGAGAGACAAGAAAAGAAACATGGAGAGAGAGAAAGAAAGGGAAATAGGACAAAGTCAGAAAGCAGAGAGAAAAATAGAGACAGACACAGAGAGAGAGCCTTTAAAAGGACACAGTCACTCACTGATGATGGAGTACTGACCAGCATCATGAACCTGATGATTTCTCCATTAAAATCACATTATCTTGAAGACATTTAAGAATGTTTGGCTAGTAGAATACTAAAAATTCATTTCTAGGTGACTAGAGCTCAAACTGGGACATGAACTCATACTTGAATAAGTTTATTTGCACCATGGATTTCAAGCTAGGTTTGAAAACTCTCATTTACTTTGCTATGTTCCTTTGGCTGGGCCCAACACACCAGATGAGAGAGGGACTTGACTAAATACTTTTCATACGTTAACTCATTTAATTTAAAAGTCAGAAGTTATACTTACCAAGTAATATGAGTGAATTTAAAAAATACCCAGAGTTAGCATATTCAAAAAGCTCCATTTTCTTTTATAAGGATCACATTTATCCCAGAGTTTTATATTGTTTAAGACAAGAAGTTGGGCTTGGTGGCTCAGCCTGTAATCCCGAGCTTTGGGAGGCTGAGGTGAGTGGAGTGCCTGAGCCCGCAGGTTCGAGACCTGCCTGGGCAACCTGGCGAGACCTCATCTCTACAGTAAATCAAAAACTAGCCGGGCGTGGTAGTGCGTGCCTGTAATTCCAGCTACTTGGAAGGCTGAGG
>NW_007245927.1:186783-259691 GCF_000164805.1 Carlito syrichta
CCCCCAAAAAAAAAAAAAAAAAAAAAAAAAAAAAAAGACAAGGTTTAAGGTGTTCAAGATAAGTTTGAGATATCTTCAGGCTCTCTGGCACATTTTGTATAATTTATTCAGTGCAGAAAAATCTTTACTCTAGAAGAATGGATTTCTAGAAAGAGTCAAAATTATCAAAAAAATTAATTACTCAATAAAGTAAATACTCCATTTGTTAATACTTGAGACAAAAAAAATATGTTTAAAGGTAACAAGGCTAATTTTTAAATGTATGCCTTATAAACTGGTTCAAAAAGATGGGTCTCAAATAAAGATTACACATGCTGATCAAAGCCATTTTGATGCAGGGTAGCTAGCACATGTTAAACATAGATAGGTACATTCCTGATAGATAGATATTTTGGAAGTGTTTGGACACTTTAAAAATTACACTTTACTGCAAGCCAAGCTGGCAACCTACCCCACACCCTCAGATGCAAGACTAGGAGAGCCCGATCTTTCAATTCACAGTTTAGCAAAGTAATCACTGAGAGAAACATTCAGGTTCCCTGTCTAAGGTGGAAGGCCAAAGACCACCCCTTAACTGGCCAAGGGCATAGAAATATTAAGACCATCCTTCCCCTTCTCTCCTCCGATTAGGAGGCCAGAGATGTCAATTTCCAGAGTGGTGGTCTCTAGGCTCCACCTTCTTTAGCGTATCAATGGTTTTGAAGGTATATCAGGCTTATTGTGAAGAGCAAAGATGAGGTTCCTTTCATCCATTCCAGCTCTGGCATGTCAGTCACTCTTTCCTTTCTCTCTTTGAAAACTTTGCTCTAAAATTCTTCGCTCTAAAATTCATTTTAGAATCAAGCCAAAGAATCCACAGGTTTTGCACTGTGCCCCACCTGTCATCAATTTAAGCACATGCGCACTATCAAAAATATGACAACATAAAACACCAGAAGATTATCATAAGCAGCTCAGTGAGGTCTCTTGGGCTTCCTTTGGCAGAAGACACCCAAGGCAAGTTGAGCAAACTTGGTCACGGCCAATGAGTCAGAGATCTGGAAAGTATCAGGCAAAGCCAATTAACAAAACGAAAAGAAAAGAAAGAAAATAGCAACAACAAGAGTGCAGGCTCCAGTTATGGTAGGTCAAGGGTCGATTTGTAGCATCACCTTTACTAGAGACTGGGGAAACAAAGGCGGAAGCACAGAGACCATGTAAGTCAGCGCTTACACCACAAGACCTGCATGTGTTCACTAGAGATTCTTGGTGCTGTTACAACCTCCTGAGTTTTTGTGTCCACTACACAGAAAAGCCAATGCACTGAGATAACAGTTGTTGCAGTAGAGAAAGAATTTAACTGTCACAAAGAAGATGAGTGAGGGGGATGGGAGATATTTTCTGATCTCCCTCTTGAGGACTCAGGCTAGTTTTTTTTAAATGATTTTTTAAAATTTTTTCTGTAATTTGGTAGGTAGGGGGCTAGGGAATTGAGTCTGCTGAGAGTTGGGGATTAATCATAGAAATGTCAGGATTGTCTTCATCCATTGGGTCAGTTTCTGGGTGGGGTTCACAGGTCGCAGGTCTGATTGCCATTGGATAGTCTATCAGAAGGTAGAGTCCAAAAAATATATCACACACCAGTCTTAGGTTTTACAACAATGATGTTATTTTATAAGAGCGATTGGGGAAATTACAAGTCTTGTGATTCCCCAACTATGTGACTCAATAAGCAATTGGGGTGGCCGGCTAGGAAACAGTGGTTACTGGTTACTGTTTAACTAAGCCTATACCTTAGCATAATTCACCATCAAGAAGGTCAGCAGACCCTGAGGATTCCAGAAGGCCTGCGGGAAAGATAAGTTCACCAATCTTGTAGGCAGCCTTGGGAACTAGGATATACAAGGAAGGAAACAAAGGTCAAAAGAGAAAAGAAAATAAGTATAACAGATATTTTATAATTTATCTATGCCTATATCTTAGAAACGTTTGGTGCCTCATTAGAATTCTAACCTTTTTTTTTCTTTTTTTGTTTTACAAATGTGGTTTCAGTAGATCCTGAGTAGGGAATGACTGCTCTTTGCCGTTTCTACCAAACAGCACTGTGAGATCAGGAAGTACTATGTATTAGAAAGACAGACAGTTAGCAATGGTGGAAGGGGCCTTGGAGGAAGGGACCTTGGAAATTGGACCGGGCAGGTGGGAAGGATGGAGTGGTGAGTTGGTCAGCATAGGTCCTGAGAAAGTAGAGGACAGTGGTTGGCATGATTTCACAGGCAAAAGAATTCTGGAGATTAAAAGATACATGTTTATTTAAAATGTAGGCTGGGTGCAGTGGCTCATACCTGTAATCCCAGTACTTGAGAGGAAGCAAGAGGATTGCCAAAGCCCAGGGATTCGAGACCAGTCTGGGTCACTTGGCAAGACCTGTTCTCTACAGTTAAAAAAAAAATAGCCAAGTGTGGTGGCACAAGCCTGTAGTTCCGGTTACTTGGAAGGCTGAGGTGGAAGGGTTGTCTGAACCCAGAAGGTGGAGGTTACGGTGGCCATGAGCATGGCACTGCACTCCAGCCTGGATGACGGGGTGACTTTGACAAAAAAAAAAAGAAAGAAAGTGAGAAAGAAAGAAAGAGAGAAAGAAAGAGAGAAAGAAAGAAAGAAAGAAAGAAAGAAAAAAAGAAAGAAAGAAAGAAAGAAAGAAATTGTGCATGTACTTAGAGAATTTTAGATTTGTTCCCATTTTACTTTTCAAGTTACATATTTATTGTTATCAATTAGAAAATGGGAGGTAAATAACAATAATAAAAAATATGTAGAATTCCACCAATCAGGTTTAATTCAATTAATGTTATGTTGCTATGTCCAGGCATTTTTAAAAACATTGTTTTCTATTAGTTACACTGAGCGTAAAATAATAGGGTTAATTTATTTGGCCTTTACTCAGCAACTTATTTTTTTAAAAAATGAGACATCTGTATTTGTATTTTAAGAATCCTTATTCCATCTTCTAATTTTAAGTTCTTGGGTATAAAAAATAAAAGGAATTAAATTTTCATTTATTCATCCAACAATAATTGCAAAAATTAGAAATAAAAAAGTAAGACTTTTTTGTGTGTGTTGGAGTCTCACTCTGTCACCCAGACTGGAGTGCAGTGGCATGCTCCCGGCCACCGCAGCCTTGACCTGCTGGGCTCCAGCGATCCTTTCACCTCAGCCTTCCAAGTAGCTGGAATTATGGGCGTGCGCTACCACACCCGGCTAATTTTTTGATTTATTGTAGAGATGAGGTCTTGCCAAGTTGCCCAGGTGGGTCTCGAACCCGCGGGCTCAGGCAATCCACACAGGATTACAGGCAGAGCCACCGAGTCCGGCTAAAAAGTAAGCCTTTTTAACTAAGAGAAACTTAGAAACATTGTAGACAAATATTTTTACAGTTGAGGAAACAGGCCCTGCGATATTAAGAATGTTACCTCCACTAAGGCATTTTCAGTAGTTGTGACAACTAGCCAGCACATTAGATTATTTAACTATTTACACAGTTCAAACATCACAAGGGAGGTAAGACAGTTTCAAAATGTGTGCCTTTTGACCAGAATTTTATATTCAACTTAATATTAGAGGTCCTAAGATAATTTTGATGTAGGCAATAAAATTGTTAACTATACAAAAGTAAGGTATACATTTTTGTCCCAAGATTATCACCCCATGTTCCCTACACCCAGCTACCCTGGCCCTCAGTTATTCCTTGGACACCACTGCATTCTCTCAGCCTGGTTGCCTGGGTCTGTGTGCTGACTTTGTGGTTTCTTAGCTCTGAAACCTTCACCAAGTGACCTGAGCACTCGGGGTCTATGTTTTCTCATGTGCAAAATAAGGAAAACAATAGCACCTTCCTCATGGAGTTTTTCTGAAGATTTGAAGGATTGATTCCTATAAAGTGTGGAAGACTTGCTGACATATAGCAAGTGTTCAGTCAATGCTGGAAGATATTATTGTTATTTTTTTGAATAATGGCAGTGTTTTTTTCTTGGGTGGAATGGGGGGAGAAAGGAAATAAGAATTTTGGGAGAAATGAGAGAACCTAACTAATACTCCATGTATATTTATTTTTAAAAATTAAAACAAAATGATTACATGCTAACTTTAGGTATTTTATGCTGATGTGCATTTGATGTCACATAGTTCCTTAATTGGTTCCCATAAATGCAAATGTTCATATTTTAAAATATATATAACTTTTGCCAGCATAGGCTTACACCATTTTGTTTATATCTTAATCCCCTCCAAACATAGCAGTATAAACACATACATCTTTTGTCAGTTTGTCTTTTAGTGTTTTTAACTTATAAAATAAAACAGAGACAGGAATGTGATACAGAATACATGCAGAGATTATAAAAGAATTGTTAGGAAGTAAACCACCCTCTTGACCTCCTCACAGGTCAAAAAACAGAACTATGCTGGTCTCCCCCTTCACCATGCCTCTTCATGTGCTCTATCTTGATCAATCACAACCACTTTGCCCACCCCAAATTAACTACCACCGTGTAAAGCCCCACATGGTTCTTAACTTCATATACATGGTGGGGTTTGATTGTTTTCCTAACCTCTGTATTTCCTGCCAAGGGCCTTATGGACTACAAGCTCCAGCAGAATACGATTCCACACCTGAGGCCTGCCATTGAAGGGCTGTATGTGCCATCACAAACACATAGTGCCGGGTGTATTTTGGAAATGTTATCAGTTGTTAGTGTTTGATGACTTGATAAATGAATCTGGTGGAAATTGCAAAATGCTGGCGTTTTAAATCTATGATCTATTTTTTTCTCTATTAGATGGAATATTTTTATAAAGAGATGCTTTTCTCACCTATTATTTGGTCTTTTGTAGACTTCATATAGAAAATACAGGATAGGTGCTTGGCTCTTCCCTTTTATTCACTGTTGTCAAGATAATTAATTTGTTCCTTATCATCCTTCAAAGATGATCAATTAATTTTTAAAACTATTTTTAAAAGTAGATTTAAACATACTTCCTGGGTTTCTATACATTATAATTGTTTTCCTCGTTGAAGCTCAAGCTGTTCAACTTTGGCCAGAGGAAGCTTCTTCAAGGTGAGTCTGTCTCTTGGATAGGATGCTGGTAGTCTGAGAGTTTGCTCTCTATTCTATATGTCAAGATGTCTTGGGCTCATTGTGTGCCTTTCCGGCTTCATTTTTTTGAAAAGCTCAGTTTCTTTTACTGAGAAATAATATTTCTAGACCACCATCTGGATGCTAGGGATGATGATCTTTGTTACTGGACTGGTATTGTTTTTAGACTTGTTCATTGAACATAACTGGGAGATCTAACGACTGATAAGTTTATATTGATACTTCTAATCAAATTCCAGACAACAAGCTTTTTTCCTTCTTTCTTCTATTTCAAAAATCCATCAAGGGCTGAACACATAATTTAATTAAAATATCTCAAAACACTTTCTTTTTGCTTTTAGTCCAAAGAGTACATTAAGCTCAAAATAACAATACCAAATATCACCACTAGCAATACTACAAAAAAGCTTAAACATTGTTTCTACAATTGGTTGTCTCATTCTCCTGTTTTTAATAGTTAAACTTTATTCATATTGTCAAAGGATACAGCCATTAAATATTATCCTTACTACTTTTTACCTTTATTTAGTGTTATGTCTACAAGGAACTATCTATTTAATGATGGTTACAGTCTTTCTGCTAAAATCTGTTTCGTCATTTTGGTTTACTGAAGGTAACTATCTAGCAGACTCCTCAAGAAAGACTCGTAGGAACACATCCCCTGAGTTCCTGGGGGTGCTTTTTGCTGAATATAAAAATCCTTGGTTTGTATTTCTTACAAATGTTACTCTACTTCTATGTACCAGTTCCCACCTTCTAACCCTGAGAGGGATTTCCTCATATCTCACTCCTGCACCTTCATAACCTGGAACCATAGGCTTGCCCTCCTTACCAGATCTATCTGGACAAACAATCTCCCAAATTCCTCATGTTTTTTTTGAACTTTTCCATTACTCCTTGTGTTAAGCAAAGTCTGACTTACCCCCTGGACTTCTATCCTTCTGCTGCTCTCTCAAATGGACATAATTCTTGACTCACAGAACCAATGAGACAACCATTCCACTTATTCACTCATGTAACACTAATGCGTAGCACCATACATGGCAATAGTAAATTGTACTGGGTGTGTTGACTGAATAAATGAATATCTTTGGCAATCAATATGAGAAACTAAAGTGGTTTGAAAAAAGGAAAAAGTAGCCAGGCTTGGTGGCTCAACCTGCAATCCTGTTCTTTGGGAGGCTGAGGTGAGTGGATTGCCTGAGCCCGTGGGTTCGAGACCCACCCGGGCAACTTGGCGAGACCTCATCTCTACAGTAAATCAAAAAATTAGCCGGGCATGGTAGCACGCGCCTGTAGTTCCAGCTACTTGGAAGGCTGAGGCGGAAGAATCGCTGGAGCCCAGTAGGTCGAGGCTGCGGTGGCCGGGAGTGTCCACTGCACTCCAGTCTGGGCGACACAGTGAGACTCCAACTCAAAAAAAAAAAAGGAAAAAAGAAAAAAGGAAAAGGGAGAAAATAATTTTCAGAGCAAGAACAGTTCCTGGCTTTAATAACAAGGACTTATCCTATAAGTGGCTAATCTGTATTGTGCAATATACTGATAGAAGTTTACTGAAAAGGAAAGGAAACTTAAGTACTTATTACAAAAAAAACAACCTAGATTATAGAATTCTAATGTTAATTCCAATGCATCTCAATTAATTCAGTTCTTTTTATCTCTGGTTCTGTCTTCAACAAAAACAAAAAGAAAAATGAAATTTTTATTTTAAAAAAAACAACTTACCCATCCTTCAAGGCTCTTGACAAATTCTATAAAGGTTTTCCATGACCCTTCTCCTGTCATCTTATTTAGGATCTTTCACTTGTTTAACACTTTCTGTAGTAACTTATCTTCGTATGCTGTATGCACCCAAGAATAGCATACTACACAAAATAAGTACTCAAAGATGTATGAAGTTAAAGATTTTCTTCCTAATAATTGTCCACATTGCCATTAGACAAATGAAATATATTTGAAGAAGCATAGTAAGCTTATACTGGAAGACCTGATAATCTGGCTTCTTACATATTTTCATAAATTTGTATTTTTTAAAGCAGTTTAAAGATATATAGAGACCCTCTTTAAGCACTTAATCATTCAGAAACAAAAGGACATTTTTCCCTCATGATTAAGATATTCACATGGAAATTTGAGAAAAATACATTACTCTTTTGAACACAGAAAGGCCATATCAACTCCCCTGACCTCTACTTGAACACACTAACTCTAGAGGTTGAACTTATTTAAAGAGAAGATTAAAACATTTCCAAAAAGTAAAAAACTAAGAAAATTTAGAGCACCAAATAAACAATTTAAAGAAAAGGAAGTCCTTATCTTAACCAGCCTATTAACAGTCTTGTATAATATGATTTATGTTCGGATGTTGATCTCTAGTGAATTGTTAATTGTAAGGGATATTTGACCAATTATGGGTCAGAGAAATAAATAAATAAATATATTAGTATGTAAAAAAATAAATTCTAAAAAAGATGGAAATAAAGTGATGCTTCACATGAGCAAGTTAAACTTTTGAACACATTATGTTCCACTCCAAAATATTTTTAAATATAAAGCATTCTCTTGTCCATTAATGCTTCTTCCGCATTCTTTGTATCACCATACACATACCATGCTTTATTTTTCATAACTCTCTTCAATAGATTTTATATTGACAGTTCTATTCTGTGCTCTGAGAGCTGATCACAGGATCTGCCCATGCATGTCAGTGGGAAGGTAGAGTGTGATACACTGGTCCATGTTGGTAGGTGCTTTTGGGAGAGACATCTTATCTCGTGAACCTCTTTTCTTTAATGGTGGATCACAACTGTAAGAATCTAGGGTCAGATATTCCAGACAAAATTATCCTGTATCACAGTATCTAAGTAACTTGGAAAGCCAATTCTGAAACTCATCTCTCTACTTTAATAACTTCTAACCACGTTGCCAGTTTTTCCCCAGGCTGTGGCTCATTGAATGCTCATGTCTGTGTGTTTCAATAATACAAATTTTGCATATTTAAGACAGTCCAACCTCCCCATTTTTCCACACGATTCATTTCCACGTCTGCAAGAATCCTTATTTGATGTGAGCTGGAGTTCCACCAAAGAACATTTCTGATCTTGTAATGAGAATTCTACTATGCAGTAGTTACATTAAAAAAGGCTGGAAAATAGCATACAGGCCACATTCAAAAGAATAAAGTATTTCTTAATTTGTATAAAGTTTTAGGTGACTATAAATATAATTTGATAGAAATTGTTTCTCTCCAGCTGGGCATGTCTGACAAACTTACTTGACAATATCAATTTACTTATTTTTATTTTTTTGAGAGACAAGATCTTGCACTGTTGCCTAGGTTGGTCTTGAATTCCTAGGCTCAAGCAATTCTCCCGCTTTGGCATCCCAAAATTCTGGGATTACAGACATGAGCCAGAGTACCTAGCCAACATCGATTTATTGAGTCCCTCAAATGTGCCAGATATTTAGATATGGATGGATCTGGAAAACATAATAATAATAACTATTTATAGAATAGTTTTAAGTGTTACATATTGAAGTAGGCACTTTACATATATTTATTATTCCAGTTTCTCCTCAAAGGATTCACAGGTTATGCAGCCTTGACAACCATATGGTTGAGAACATGGAAACAATGAGGAATTGTAAAACATAAACATAGTAATGAACTAATTGTTTGTCCTAAAACTAAAATCACATAAATTTTGTTGCTTTCATAAATAGTTTTGTAAGACAAGATTGATGAAATAAACTTCCTGTATGCTCTTCTGAATATTTATTGGAATATGTATTTATCCAATTAAATATTAGGTCTCTATCAAAATATGCACCCTACAAATGACCTGCGTTTAATTACAAAGAACTTTTTTAATGAATCCAATATTTTTAAAAAGTTATCATGGTCAACAAAAGTTGTGTATTATCATGTTGAATTTTTCTTTTGTATTCAACATCATCATCACAAAAATTTTGGAATTTGTCACTTTGTGTACATATATGTGTACATATTTGAAAACCACAACTTTTTTTTCTAATTTAGAGTATCGCCTATTATTAATTGTTTTGGTAGAAATATAAATGATATGTGAATATACCACTATCAGTTCCAAAAGCATTTCTGCCATTTGGGTTCCTTTTATTCTTTCAGTGTTATCGTGGTTTAACTGACACATCAAAATATGTATGTGTTTTTATGATGAAGTTTCTTAATTTAGTAGATATATTGTCCTTATGTCATGCTGAGTTCCATCAAACTTTGTGCTATTTATATTACTGCAAAAATAAGCTGTTTTTTCTTCAGTGCTGAACTTCGTCACCCAATTCACTGATTTATTGATTTCTCTACTTGAGGCATCTGATGACACTGAGATAAAGTCGGCCTGCTTCAGCTGTTTGGGAAGCGTTTCTTTAGCTGATAGATTAGCACAATGGCAGTGATTCTTGTACATGCCCAAGGAAGCCTGGAATCAGGAGAGAAATTAATTTATGATAACACTTTTTTGATCTGAAAGAGATGTTCTGCTTCATTGAATGACATGTAACACACTTTCCACAATCACACACAGTACGTTATTGTCTTTGGGCACAGACTTCATTTTCATCAAGTTCATGGAGAAAGTGAGGAATTGTCACAAAAGCGAGAATTGGGAAACAGGAAAACTATACAAAATATGGGTTAGACAGCAGAACAGAAAAAGGGCATAAGGAAAACCTGGCAAAATACATATAAGTCGGTTGATAGCATTGTACCAATGTTAATTTTCTGACTTTGATAATGGGTCATCATTATATAAATTGGTAAAATTAGGGGATGATGGATTAAGGACATAAGTGAACTATCCACTTTTGCAATTGTTGTAAATCCAAACTTATTTCAAATATAAAGTTATTAAAAAACATGCTAACGTTTTAAGTAGATACAAATATTCACTTAGAAGATTCTTGTCTTATGGATTCCATATGCTTAGTGACATATCACTAGGGCATTTTTGTTAAATGGAAATTTTGGCAAACACTGTGCGCAAGTTGCACGATAGTCATTCACTTTCTTGAGAAAAAAATCATATTTTTTTCACTAAAAATACCCTTTTATATTTTTCTCTTTTCTTCTTTCTTTTCTATTTTCTTTCTCATTCTTTGCTCTGTTTAAAGATAGTTGCAGCCGGGCTCGGTGGCTCAGCCTGTAATCCCGCGCCTTTGGGAGGTTGAGCCTGCGGGTTCGAGACCCACCTGGGCAGGCGAGACCTCATCTCTACAATTAAAAAAAAAAAATTAGCCGGGCGTGGTAGCACGTGCCTGTAATTCCGGCTACTCGGAAGGCTGAGGAGGAAGGATCGTCGGAGCCCAGCAGGTCGAGGCTGCAGTGGCCAGGAGCGGCCACTACACTCCAGTCTGGACAACAGAGTGAGACTCCAACTCAAGAAATAAAAATTAAAAAAAATAAAGATAGCTGCAAAAAACTTCTTTTGGCAAAATTTAAAAATCAATATTAAATGTGAAATAAAAGACTTACATCACAAAGAAAATGTCAAACAGTTGTAATAAGGAGACCCAGACCACTCTTTCCACTGGCTGCCAAGGACCTCTCCCCTTTATTCTGTGCACTCTTTACACTTGCCCAACCGTGACACAGTGTACAGTGGAATCAGGTTTCCGGGACCTCTCACCACCAGGACACCGGTTGGGACTGGAGGTGGCCAGCAGGGGTTGCAGCAGGGGTTGCAGCTCTGACTGCTCCTTCGACTACTCCCCAGGCCACAGGGCCAGCTTTTCACAACTTCTGTCTGAAAGCTCTTAGCTCTAGTCGTAGGCATACCGACCTTGAATGAGGGCTGTTATTTACTTTTATTTTTTTGTATTTAGAGAGTGTTGAACAAAGACAATGGGGACTAGCTGACCATCCTTCAGAGTTAGCTTCTGTGAATGTGGAAACTTCGTCCACTGTGTATGCACTGTAGACACTGCCTGGCCAGAGCTGGAGCTGTAGCTGCAATGTGGACAGCCACACCACCCGCCCTGCTTTTATAAATTTAAGCATGAATAATAATGCCTTACTAAAAAGAAAGCACACAGGGCAACCTATAAGACAATGGGATGTTGAGAAAATGGAAATAAATCTGAACTGTCCAGGGATAAAGGGGACCTAAGATCAGGGCTCCTTCAGGTTCAAGGAGCTGTGTGAGGCCCTGGAAGAGCCTTGAAGGAGCTGGCAGGGTCACTTCCTCCAAACAGTCACTTCAGCGGGCAAGTGGCAAGGCTGAGTGAACTCATGCTGCAGGTGGAAAGGAAAAATAAGGAATGAAGGACTTATAAAGGTGAGGTTAAAGAGACACCAACGCATATTTGCTGCGTTTGTGGGCTCTGTGTCGTAATGCCATTACTCTTCAAATCCTCAGACTTGTCAAGCGGGCTTCCATGAGCAAGGTAGAGGTCATTCCACGCAGGCGTCCCAGAATAAGTTCAGTGTAGAACTGGGGTTTGCAGACTGTTGGAAGAACAGGGGAGGAGAGGATATGAACCCACCACTGAAATCTGGGCACCGCCTTGGAGATCAGAGAGGCCAGGACTTAGGTGTCAGCCTGAAGTCTCGGACACAGTGCTGGAGACCCCAGCTCTATAGCAGGAGTCAGGTAGCTCTGAGGGAACTACCTGGAGCCCATGCGAAGCCCTCAATGCTGGGCTTCTGACACCTCACCCGCCACTGTGTTCATGGCCGGGACTCATGAGATGGTTCCCTTGGCCAGCTTTAACCCTAGGCCACATTGGGAAGAGGAATTCACAGAACCCATTCTCAGACTTAGAAGTGAGCAATGACCCGGGCTCGGTGGCTCAGCCTGTAATCCCGCTCCTTTGGGAGGCTGAGGTGAGTGGATTGCCTGAGCCCACGGGTTCGAGACCTGCCTGGGCAGGCAAGACCTCATCTCTACAATAATAATAATAAAAAAATTAGCTGGGCGTGGTAGCGCGCGCCTGTAGTTCCGGCTACTCGGAAGGCTGAGGCGGAAGGATCGCCGGGGCCCAGCAGGTCGAGGCTGCGGTGGCCGGGAGCGGCCACTGCACTCCGGTCTGGGCGACTGAGTGAGACTCCAACTCAAAAAAAAAAAAAAAAGAAGTGAGCGTTGGGTGGGAAGATGACAGGTAACTCCACACAGGCATGTATTTGGCTCCCTTACAGCATGCATGTGAATCCAGCACAAGTGAAATGGGACTGTCTTGTCAATATTTACATTTTGCCATTAAGAATCCTCCATTCCAGGGAATAATTGAATCAAAATATGGGAAGAATATGAAAGGAGTGAGTGAGTTTACTGCCTTCAATACTGCTGTTTCTTCTAATCAAAGAGTTAATTCACCTAAAGGAATACTTTAGTTTTCGCAGATTCTCAGGGGAGGACATGTTGAACTGGGGCAGCTGGATCTTCTTCTTAGAGGTTTTCACCCCATGGCCATGCCCCAGACCCCATCATTATTCATTATGGTGGTTGTAGCATCTCTCCTCCTCTGACTCAAACATGGCGCCTCCAACACCACCTTCTAGCTCTCCAGCCTGCGTTCAATAGAATGCCTCCCGGAAAAATCTAGGGCAGGGGTCCTCAAGCTACGGCCCGCGGGCTACATGCGGCCCGCTGAGGACATTTATCTGGCCCACTGGGTGCTTTTGCCCAGCTGCCTGTCTTGCCTAAGAGCCGACTCATCCTGCCCGCAGTGCGCATGTGTGGAATGTGCATCGCACTCTCCCTCCCCTTCTTCTCTCTGTCTCTCGACTCCTCCTCTCAGTAATCTCAGGAACCATGCACTCAAAATGGCAACCATCTTTGGCAGCACTTATGTCTGTGAACAGACTTATTCCAGAATGAAACATCTGAAATCTCCAACCAGATCTAGACTAACTGATGTACACTTGCATCTCTTGTTATGACTAGCAGTGACAAATATGGAACCGGACATTGACCATCTCATTAACCAAAAGCAGGCCCAGAGTTCCCATTGAAATACTGGTAAGTTTGCTGATTTAACTTTACTTGTTCTTCATTTTAAATATTGTATTTGTTCCCGTTTTGTTTTTTCACTTCAAAATAAGATATGTGCAGTGTGCATAGGAATTTGTTCATAGTTTTTTTTTAAACTATAGTCCGCTCCTCCAACGGTCTGAGGGACAGTGAACTGGCCCCCTGTTTTAAAAGTTTGAGGACCCCCGATCTAGGGCAGGTGAGGACCTCTGACCACTCTGACCCCCACCAGCATACTGCCTGCTCCCCCCCTTGTCTCTCTACAAGGCTTAAATGGACCGCTTTTGCACCTTAACATTTCGGAGGGACTTTCCATAAGGCATCAATGTTCTTACTGCTTGAACAAGTTAGTCTATGTGTAATTTCACCTTTTACAAGTACCGTAGGCTATCATTATGAACACTGTTGTATTGTGCTTTCATATTTTATAATGATAGGTAACATTTACTGAGTAATTCTTATCTGCTGAGTATTTTATATTAATTAAATAATGTATTGTTCACAAAGCCCTTTGCAGTAGACATTACAATTATTCCAGTTTTACAGATGAGAAAGCTGAGTCTTGCTTTAAATGTTAAGTACTTGCCAAAAGGCACAGGGTTAGGGAGTACTTACCCAGAAATTGAACTTTAATCTATCAGTCTCTAAAAATGGGTTTTACTGCTTTCAGACTCCACTGTATTACATACATTTATTTGGCTGCACATACTAACTTATTTCAGACTGGCCATATCTGGAGTTCCATTGCCTTTTATTTTTTTAGTACACTTTTTTTTTGTTAGTGTAGAGAGTTTCTGTATGCCCTTCACCCAGTTTCTCTTTTAGTTAGCACCTTACCTTATATTTGAAACAATTAAGGAACCAATATTGATAGGTTATTATTAACTAATGGCCATATAAGGGCAGACCTCCCAAAAAATCCAAGTTTATTCATAAAAAATTGTTTTTATTCTTGCATGTTTAAACTTCAGTCACCTTCAAAGTACTCTTCGTTTGATGCAATACACCTATCGAGATGCTTTTTCCACTGCTCAGAACAGTTTTTGAACTTGTCCATTTGGATGCCTTTTGGTGCTTCAGCTGGTTTTTGTTTCACTTCTTCCACATCGACAAAACGTTTCTCTTTGGGAACATTTTTTCATTCGGGGAAACAAACAAAATCTCCAGGGCAAAATTAAGTAAATAGGGAGGATGGGGCACAGAGATCATGCCGATTTGGTCAAAAACTCCTAAACACTCAGCACTCTGTGGGCAGGTGTGCTCATAAATCACTCAGCATGTAGTAGGTAAATGTGTTGAAAGAATCTTAAAAAAAGATAGCTGAAGCCAAGCACAGCCTCTCACAAAAACACTTACTGGCACGCTGAAGCCAATGGGTTCCTAGAACACTTAGCTAGCAGGGGAAGCCTGTACTACAAGGGGCCTGCCTTACAAAATATAATCTCAGTTATTTGGGGAGAGTCTCTCATACTTTATGTGTATTTCCTTAGTTTCTCTTAATTTTTTTTTTTTGGTTCCGGAATCTCACCCAGGATTTCATATACTATGTGGTTGTCAGGTTTCCTTAGGTTCCTTCTGTTGTGGAAGTTTCTCATATTTTCTTTGTTTTTGATGGCCCTGACAGATTTGATCTACTTGGATATTCAGGAGAATGCCTCTCAGTTTAGATTTATCTGACGTTTCTCTCAAAAGTGGACTGAAATAATGTGTTTTGGAAAGGAAAACACAGAGGTAAATTGTAATACTCATCATGTCCTATGAAGGATATGCATCATCAACATGACTCAGGACTGTTGATGTTGACCTTGATCACCTGGCTGTGGTGGTGTTGCCAAGTTTCTCTGTTTAAGGGTATTTTCCCTCATCGTTTCCATACTGTGCTCTTTGGAAGAAAGCTACTGTGCCCAGCCCACATTTAAGTGTTGGAAATGTATGCTCCACTCACTTGTCATTTCTCTGCATGAGAGATTCGTTTCTTCCCCTTTTGCTACATCTGAATGTCTTCTCCAGAACTCATGTTGAGATTTAATTGCCATTGTGACAGTATTAAGTAGTGAGGTCATTAGGAGGCAATTAAATCATGAGGGCCCCACCCACATAAAGGGTTAAGTGCCGTTATCTGGAGTATGGTTTAGTTATCTCAAGAGTGGTGTCCTGATAAGTTTGGACCCCTTCCTCATTCAGGCTCATGTGCTCACCTCTGCCTTGGTTTTTCCACCTTGGGATGACCCTTGCCAAATTCTTGTGTCATGCTCTTGGACTTCCCAGGTTCCATGACCATGAGAAATAAGTTGGTTTGGTAAATAAATTACCCAGTCTATGTTATTCTATTATAGGAGCAGAAAATAGGCTAAGACATATCCTTTATTTATTTATTCAATAATTCATTTATTTATATCAGTTTGAAGTCATGAATATTTATTTTACACTTTATGTTTAATCTAATACTCCATTATGAGTTTTGTTTCTTAAATTTTTTCAGCTTTGGTCATTGGGAGCTTGAGTAGGTTATCACCTGTGTCCCTCTGACATGTCCCCATATTTGCATTGTTTCAGCAGTTTTTTTTTTCTTTCTGGAGCTATATTTCCTGCTGAGCCCTGAAATCTGTCATTTCTCCAAGGAGCCCTGTTTTCTTCTATGGAAAAATTGTATTAGAAACGAAGATCTGTTCATTGGGGTGAGCTCATTGCTTCTGGGTATCTCTGCTATGCTCTTAGCAGACATAGCTAGGAAATATATGTATGTGTACTAACTGATAAATGCACACATATACACACTTATTTCTGTATCTATCCATCTGTTTCTATATTAAGTTAAACACGAGATCATACTGATGTCTCTAAATCTAACTCAGTACCACATGGTTCATTCTATTTCTTAGTTTCATTTTAGAATATATTTTCTGTCTTCTCTCTTGCTAGCTACCTAGTTTTCTCTTATTCGAATACTTACCTACACAAGCTTTCTTTTTGTCTTTCCATTAAACAGCCTTAGCATAAGAAAACAGTTTTTGTTTGAGTGTGTGCAAAATAAACATCGATTCCAAGTGAGGGTTTGAAAGGCTCTCTTATGATTAAAAGCTTCAAGATAAAAGAGTTTTACAGTCTCATAAAGCCATTTAAAGCACGTTGATGCTTGCATTTATGTCCTCAGTTAAGTTCCAAATAATTGAAGTAGGTAGAGAACTGGCTGCAATCAGGTGATCTACCGCTGCTGCTGTGAGAGCTATGGTTAAAATAATAGGGGAGTGAGTCTTCATTATTAGAGGCTCCTTTGTATGCTTCCCCAATTTCCTATTTAAATATTTAAATTGTCACCCTTATATTCTTACCCTTCAGTACTCTTTGAATTCATTTGTACAGAACAGAGACATGTATGAGTATTAATCAGCCTTTTAAGATCTTACTTATTGTTTATGTTATAGCAAATGTTAAGACTGTACAGGCTCTTTGTCTAAGGCTTGAGATAGCCATCATGATTCATATGCAATCTGGTAAACTCTGTTGAAAGTATCTGAATAGTTTCTAGATTCTTGTTTGGTGAAAAATATCTCATGGAAACATAAACATAGTACAAGCTAATATCTGAAGCCAGGAAGATCTAGAACCACAGGAATTGGGACAGAATTGGAGGTAAGAAGCAGAAAGGAAAGGGGTGGGTATAGACAGTTGCAGATGCAGTAGCTTTCACACACCTTCCAAGGCTAAGGTTAGGCAGAGTCTCAATGACTTAAATATACAGTCCAGAAGAATACTTATTTCTTGACTTTCTGTGTCAAAATGCCATTAGTCAGACTATCATAGACCAAGAATTATTCAGATTAGTTGTATCTTAAGTGTCTCTAGCCCATGTCTCTGTATACTTGTCAGGCAATGTACCCTGATTTGGGGGTCCTGGCACAAACACTGTAGGCTAATCTCATAAATAAACTTCCTGAATTTATGTTGGGTTGGAAGAAGTAGTCCTTAGTTCTTACTTCAGGAAGTTCTAAATATTTGCTGTTTCACTTGTTGAGTAGCAGAAGGCGCTAAAAGGAATAGAGAAAGAAAAAAAAAAAGAAATGTGTATTTTAAAGATGGTAAATAACTTTGGAATCCTACTAAACATGGCAGATTGCTAGTTACTCACAAAAAGTGGCAGGAAAGGAATCACATGAAAGCATAAGCCTAGAAAACAAAACCAACAAAACAGAGTCAAAGATGACAGCAACAGCATTTGGAAGCAGGAAATCTTGAGTTAAGCTCTTGAGGGCCAAGGATTTCCAGACCTCAAAGAATAGCACATATTCTTAGCTCACATTCTGTCCCAACTCCTGTGGTTCTAGATTTCCCTGGCTTCATATATTAGCTCTTGCTTTATCTCCATGAGGTATTTTCTACCTAATAGTAGTCTAGAAACTATTCAGATACTTTTGATAGAGTTGATATGGTTGATATATATTTATATATACATAAAATATATATTGTGTGTATTATATGTATTTATTTAAATATATGCCTACTTTAAAATGAAACCAAAGAAAAGACTCAGAAAATAAAATACAGAAAAAAACTTCAAAAATAATATTTTCAAGACTTTAAGAGAAAATAAAGATGAGGGTTTATATTAAAAGGAAGGAGATTCAAACAGCCAAAGGATGTCTTGCATATTAAAATTGACCATATATATAAACATTTCAATAAAAGGATTGAGATATAATCTTGTGCATATTTCCTAAGAAGTAGAACAACAAAACAGATAGAAGGGAAAAATGGATAAGACAATTAGAAGATCCATCCAGAAGTCCACCATCTGAATAATAGGAGAATGAGTAAGAAAAAATTAGGACAAGCCGGGCTCGTTAGCTCAGCCTGTAATCCTGCGCTTTGGGAGGCGGAGGTGAGTGGATTGCCTGAGCCCATGGGTTCGAGACCCGCCTGGGCAATTTGGCGAGACCTCATCTCTACAATAAATTAAAAAATTAGCCGGGCATGGTATCGCGTGCCTGTAGTTCCAGCTACTTGGAAGGCTGAGGCGGAAGGATCAGCGGAGCCCAGCAGAGCCCGGCCACCGCACTCCAGTCTGGGCAACAGAGTGAGACTCCAACTCAAACAAACAAACAAACAAACAAAAATTAGGACATTATCAAAAAGCTAAAATTAAAGTACATCCACAACAGAAGGACATTATGTTGATGGATTGAAAAGACTCACTAGCCGGGCTCGGTGGCTCAACCTGTAATCCCGCGCCTTTGGGAAGCCAAGGTGAGTGGATTGCCTGAGCCCGCGGGTTTGAGACCCGCCTGGGCAGCGGGACCTCATCTCTACAATAAATCACAAAATCAGCTGGCCGAGGTATCGCACGCCTATAGTTCTGGCTACTCGGAAGGCTGAGGCGGAAGGATCGCCAGAGCCCAGCAGGTCGAGGCTGCGGTGGCTGGGAGCGGCCACTGCACTCCAGTCTGGGCGACAGAGTGAGACTCCAACTCAAAAAAAAAAAAAGAAAAGACTCACTGAGGGCCCAAGCTGGTGGTCACAAAGGAGCATATAAACGTGATGTCAAAACACAGGAAAAGGTAGTGGGAGAGGCACCTCTATGTGAGGACACAATAAAAAATGCTTTTTAAATTCTGAGGAAGAGTAATTTCCAACTCAGAATTCTATGTCCAGTTAAGCAAGCAATAAAGTTTGGGAGCATAAGTAGAAAAAAATCTATTATATAGACATGCACAGTGCGATAGACCCCATTAATTACATATTGTTATCTATTCCCTCATCTTCCTTATTAGCAGAATAACAATTGTGTTTATACCAGTATAGTGCGCAGAAAGTAATCACGATAACATCTAGGAATACTTAAGATACATAAATTTGGTCAATGATATGTATGTAGAATTCTGCTGGAAAGTTTTTACTTTTTCCAAATAAAAATACAAAGATATGAAAGGAGAAGCTTGTGTTTCTTTCTTTGTTCTTAGAACACAGATGTGAGGTTGGAAGTAAAGCCAAGGATGAGAAAGAACTCAAGCAGAAAGAACTTGAGACCACAGTAATATAGCAGACACACAACAGATTTGAATTTTCCACCTTCATACTTCTTGCCATGTGTAAACAAAATAAGAAATAAAACTCTTTCTTCATTCCATAAAGGTTATATTTTTAGTTAAAAACTGCCAAGTGCAACTCTAACATGTGTTTCAGTAATCTACTTCTGTGTGTTCTTTCTTATAAAGCTGCTAAGGAATGGGATCCTCCCAAATTGAAATGGAGCACCAAGATAGAAAAGGGCTTCCCAACACAAAAATGCATAAGACTCCCGGGTAACTGCAGTGAGACTAGCTGAAAAGTCTACGTTGGTGCAGGGGGACCAAGGGCTCCAGAAGGAAAGTTTTAAGAGAAGGAAGGGACACAGACATTGCCTGATGGAGAGACTGTCCTTCTGGTAAAAAATTTGAACTTAGATTAAAAATTGGAACAAACTATGTAAATAAGCAAATAAGATAATTATTACCTTCATAGAAAACAATCAAATATTGTTCAAGAAGAAAATGTCATCATCGTACCTGTAAGTCTCTGTGTGAATATTATCTGTGGTTGTTTTCTCTCAAAATTGCTCTCTTACATTGGAGTTTGGATATATAAAGTCTCATTTTTCAAAATGGAAAGTGACCAGAATCAAACACAAACAACAACATAGAAATAGTATCCGGAACTATAGAGGCAACTGTCAGAATAATAGTTGCATACCAGGAGAGGGATTTGAAAGTAGCTGCTTCTAAGGATGGAATGTATGACTGAGGATGACTGTTTTCTCAAAAATTGTAGAACCTCTTTATTTCTTAATCTGCTTAAATGTGTAATTTTGATTTTTAAAATCTAGAGAAATGTATTTTAAGATTATGATAATACCTTGGATAAGTCTTTAAATTTTCTCTTCATCACCTGGATCAATCTATAATTTTTTTCTCTTTTATTTTAACATAACATTTCTAGTCGAGTGATAAGCAATAACAATGAAATAAAAGAGCATAAAAAAAATATTAGCTTTCAATTATGTGATTTTCTGAGCTAAAACACTTGCCATTTTTGATACATAATAAATATTCACAATTAACACCTCTATGAAAAATAACTTCAGGATAGTTTGCTCATTTGTGGGAGACAGTCCCATTGAGATGCATGCAAATACCAAAACCCCTAAGTATTAATTTTAATATTACATATTGCAGAAAGGGCCTTCATATTTTCCCAAAATTTCTCCATTGCAAATATTTTATTAATTCTGCTTGTCGCACAGAATGAAATTGAATTGTCCTCAGGGCTGTGTTCATTTCTGGAGGCTTAGGAGATGAATTCGTTTCCAAGCTCCTTGTTGGCTGAATCAACTTTCTTGCCATTGGAAGACTAAGGTTCATTTTCTTGCTGGAGTTCATCTTTGCTCCTAGAGATTTTCCACAGTCCTTCTCAAACTTTTTAATGGGACTCCCCTCCTGATGGCTTATTTGGGCCACATGTGCTCATTGAGAGGAATTACTGGCTGAGTTGCTTATACTATTTAAATCATTTTGCTGCTTCTTTCTTAATTAAGTAATGGATACCACAAGAATGTCTGTAATTTAAACATTCATATAATCTGAATATACTACACAGATTAAAAACAATTTAGAAATATGAAACCCTCTCATAGCTGCCTACAGGACAGCACTGAAGTAGAGTGGTCTTCTTTTCTATTTTTCATTTATTGGATATTTTAATTACAAATAATTATACAAATAGAAAAGAATCACTTAAATATGCTCAAATTCATTTAAAGATATCATTTTAATAGTATTAATCAAATCCCAAACTACTTATTGCATTTATATACTTTCTGCAATTTTATTCTTTAAAATCATCACCATCCCATGAATTTGCAATGGCTCTACAACTTATCAGTGAACTCTGGCATTAGCATGAACAGCATCTATTACTATACAGATGGCAAACTGTTAGCATGTGAAAGACAAATGAAAACGAATATTAAAAGTGACAGAAATCAAATATTCACCTGGACTGCTATTACACACCTCCTCTTCCTCTAATTGTGTAACTTAGAAGTAGCACAAATGCAACCCTTCTGTGAAAGATGGATTTTTGCAATAATGCTTTAACTTGGGAGAGAGTTCCTATTTTTTCTCCCATACTCTGGATTTCAGGACCAATTAAACTCTGCTGTAAGCCACTCTTCTTCACCCATTCAGTCTTTTTTCCAGGGTGATATATTGGGAAGGAAAAAGAAAACAAGACAAATCAAGTCTATTGGCAGAATACAGAGAAGCAATCTGGTGAGGCAGTGGGAGCATGCCACCTAATAGCATTATTTGAAGGCTTATCAGACATGAGTTCCTCCTCCCTGAGTATCATCCTAATTCCAGTCATTCTGCCATTATGGATTCTCTCTTTGAGTACCACATTTTTAAAATCCAAGAGTCATCTTTTACAATGCAAATGTCCCTAGATGAAGTTTTACCTAATGCTAGCATCATTATTAGAAGATAAACCTTAGGAAAAGTTAGTCACTAGCTAAGAAATATCAAATTACTCTAGAAGCAAGATGGGAATTTGGAGGGTTTTTGAGAGAAACATGAGGGAGGGAATCAAAGTGAATTTCCCCTTCATAATTTTACATGACACTAGAACCACTACATGTGTCACCCCCAAACAACAACTATATCAAGCATTCACAATTTGAGTACATTTTTTTCCCCCACTCTGAATATTCAGCTCTTTCTGGAATGACAACTTCACCTGGGAACTCAAATGGAATTCAGGTCACGCTGGTGCCTATCAATGTCTAACTTGAAAAGAGGTCAGATTATCAATTAAAGACAAAATCTTGGGGGCAATTTTTTTTAGTAAATATTTACTTATTTTTGAAGTTACGAGTTTCTGAAATTATTTAACCAGTATTGAAATCATGAAAAAAGCAAAGCCAAGATTTTATCACAGCTCAATAAAAATTTTTAACTTGAATAATTTTTAAAAATTCATTTCTACTAAAATAACACTATCACAACCTTAAAAACTCCCAAATTCAATTTCACTTCAAAATACAAGCCTATAAACAACTTGCCCAAAACCCTTTGATTAGATGTGTATTAAATTCAGATTTATTTTTCAGACCTTAGAAAATATCTAAGGTGCATGAGCTGTACATTAATGACATCCTTGAAGGTCTGGGAAGCTCCTGGTGACCAAACATTCACAATTGCTGTTGAAAATGCATGGACAGCCACACCAAGAAAGTTACATAAGAATGACAAAGGGTCTCCATCTGTTGGGGGCAGGTTCAGGTGTCCAGCAAATTTAAGGCAGAGCAGGCTTGCCTCCAAATGTGCTACTAAGAAAATACACAAAACATCGTTTTCCAGGGTGCTATGGACTTCCAAACTGCAGATGGCAGATTGTAGACCTATAAAATATAGGACCACTACATATGTAAGAGCACTTAAAAAATAAAACAATATGTGTATTAATGATCTTCTCAAAACAATTCTTTAGGAGGGGAGGGAGCAAAGCCAATGAAATCACACACATACACACACACACACACAAACACACACACACACACACACACACATTCATATCGGTCTTACAAAGACTATTATGTAAAAGGCAATAATTGATGCAATCCTAAGAGAGGCAAGCAAGTTTGTTGATATAGAATAGTTATAAAATATAAACTTATATAAATACATTCCACTTCAGTTGTATCAATTTATGCAAAAAGTAAACCCAGAGTAATTTTGTGACAACTGCCTTAGAAGAATAAAGCATATTTAAGAGGACTGTTCATGATTATTTACCAAAATTAATGGAACTATAACAAAAGAAAGGTAGTCTGCCAAAAGGAAGTTTCGAATAGAATATAGCCGTGTAAATGATTTAAGAGTTACATCGGCATGTTCTAGAACCTGTTGCTGCAAGATAAACAGTAAAGAAAAAATAAAACAAACAAGCAAACAAAACACAGGGTTTTCAGACCAGGGTTTTCTTTATCAAAAAAAAAAAAAGAAAAGAAAAAAATATGCTTGGGGAGAATTAATTCTTGGGGAAAGGAGGGCTGGTAAAATGAACTAACTTTTTGTGAATGAAGTGATCAACTTCTACAACAGAATATTTGTTAAATATCAGCTGACTTGGTGATCACAGACCAACTTTTATAGAACAAAGAAAAACAAACACAAGTTTCTAAATAATTATAAACAATGAGTTATAGACAGGATGTCTGGGCTGCCATTGATCTTTCAAATCCTGGGCTCAAGAGTGGACAAAGCTTACCACGTTTATGCACCAAGATCTAACTTCTGTCCAGTATCAGTAGAGGTCAGTTACAGACTTGTTATTTCACAGAGATCTGAGTCATATACAAACACAAAAATGAAAATTTACAGCAACAACTGAGCTCCCCTGAGTGTAGAGGCTTGGATTAAATCTTGGCTTCGGCCCAATACCGTGGCTTCTCCTCAGCTTTCAAACTATTTTTAACTATGTTATAAAATACAGTGCACTGGGAAGCAATGCTGCAAGCGAAGGTCCGCTTAAAATACTAAAGGAAGTGCTAGACACGCCATCTGGAAAATCCAAAGGGCAAAAAGAAAAGGAAGAACTACAATGGAACAGGGAGTGTGTAGTAGACCTATAGCATAGAGAGCTGGGACAGGTGGCCAGGGAAGTATGGTATGATAAACATCTGCACTTATTGAATTGATGGACGTTGTGATGGTCATAAATGTAAAGGAAAGTCAAACAAAGGAGAAATTCTCTCTCTCTTTCTCTCTCACTTTCTCTCTCTCTCTCTCTCTCTCTCTCTCTCTCACACACACACACACACACACACACACACACACACACACACACACACACTTGATAATACTACATGTTGATTGACTTTATGCTCCCTGGAAAAGACATTCTCATTACAGCCAGAACTAAATTTTCATGCTTCTAAGAGTTACATGATTCAGAGAAGTTTGAAAATTATTTAAATAATTTTATCAATAATTTTAAGGGCTATCATTCATAAAAAGAAAAAGAAAAACCATAACATTTATTATACTTCACAGTTTCATGTCACCTGACGTATTTGTAATAATCTAGTATGCACAATTGCTATTAGAAGCAACCCTCCAAAAAGATATTCTCTTCTTTTTTAGTAACTTTGTTGTTCATAGTAGTTTGAAGTTCACAACAAAGTTGAGTGGAAGGTATAGAACTGTCTCATATAACTCTGTTCCCACACATGCACAGCCACCCAATTAACAACATCTCCCCCACCATGGGTCATTTTTTATGATGACCCTACATTGATTGACACATAATAAAAACCCAGAGTCCTTACTGTACATTAATGTTTACTCTTGGTGTTGTACATTTTATGGGTTTGAACAAATGAATGGTGATATGTATCCACCTTTATAGTATTTTAACAAACATTTTCACGCCTTAAAATCTCTTGCCCTTAATCCAACCCCTGACAACAGCTGATGTTTTACTGTCTCCACAATTTTGCCTTTTCCAGAATGACATATAGTTGGTATCATATAGTATGTAGCCTTTTTAGACGGGCTTCTTCCACTTAGTAATAGCATCTTAATGTCAAGATACCTTTTCATGGCTCAAAAGCTCAATTATTTTAGTGCTGTCTGGATATACCATAATATATCCATTCTCCTGCTGAAGGACATCCTGGTCGCTTCTGAGTTCTAGAAATTATGAATAAAGCTGCCATAAGTGTCCAATGGCAGGTGTCATGTTAACTTATTCTATCCTATCTTAATTTCACTTTCCTCTTTGTTTAGGTACAATCCTAGGCAAATAGCAAGGCTTTCCACCTAGGCCTGTAATGTAAAGTAAGCCCTATGCCTAGGCCTAGAGGAATCTTCTGATTCCTGGCAAACAGCATTGTAGCTTCCTGAATGTTGAGAGGTAATGAAAACCCAGGTGCAAGCACAAACGTTTCCATGCCTTTCTGATTTTTGTCTATAGTTCACTGTATTATGAACTTGATCAAATGAAATAATTGTTTGCAATTTTAGGCATCAAATATGTTTAACGAGAAAGATTCTAGTATTATCATGAGTATTTCAGATGCACCATAGACCCAAACAAAATATCAAATATTAAAATATAAAAGTCAGTGCTGATAAGGTCATTAAAGCCAAAGTCACAGTGTATGCTATTTTGCATAAATATGCCTACATATTACTGACATTATACATATTAAGGTAAGATTTTAGCTTCTGGAACATTGTTAGTGTTAGATTTCAAGGCCATTGAAAGCAGGTAGGATTGACAATAAGAGTGCTCTCTCTCTCTTCCCGTGCTCTCATCAAACATGAGTAATTTCAAGGTCTTACTCTATTTGAGAGCTGAATTATAAAATTTTGTTCTCTAAAGTCCTAAAGAAGAGTTGTCAATGAAATGATAACATGAGCTTATATGTTACATGTTTATATAATAGGGAACTGGATGCTTAGGTCAATTAAATTTGTATTTGCTGATTGTGACCCTAAAATGAGGAACATCCGCCCCTGCTCCACCTGGGGCAGGAGTTGCCTGCCTTAGGAAGCCTGGAGCCTGGAATGGGAAAGGAATCCAGAAATGCTCGGTAGAAATAAGCAGATGTCAAAGGTATTCTTCATTTGGGAGAGAAGGCAGACGGAGTAATATTTACACTGTACTTTCCAGTTAAAATACTTTTCCATACAACTGCTGTCCACTGCCCCATAGAAACCCTATTAGGTTGATATGGTGGGTATATTCACTTTACAGAGTTAAAAACTGACATTTAAGAAGGTTTGTAGTTAGCACAAAGTCTTCCTGAGAGGAAGTAAAAGAGCTTGATTTGAACTTGCTCAGGTTTCTGAGCCCGACATCATGCACTTTGCACAAATCATGATGCCTTTCTCAAAAGGAAACAAAGAAGGAGTAAGATGTGCCCACTGCTTTTAGAGTAAAATCATTGGGATAGGAATAGAATTGCATCACACTTTGCATAACTAGAATTGAATTCAAGAAGTTTCTCCTAAAAGCTGGTCCTCTTCAGCAGTCCTTCTAAAAATCTGGTTGGCAGGCTAAAAATTCAGTATCAGCTAGAAGCTCGTTAGAAATTCAAAAGTTTAAAATATTGTTTTAAATAGCTGGGCCTTGTTCTCTCTATTCAGGAGGCTAAGGAAGATGAGATGGGATGATTGAGCCCAGAAGCTGGAGGCTATAGCGAGCTATGATTGTTCCTGTGAATAGCCACTGCATCTCAGCCTGAGCAACAGAGTGATACTCCATCTCTATTAAACAAAAAATAAAAGGAAAGAAAAAGAAAGGACAGGAAAGGAAAGGAAGAAGAGAAGTGAAGAGAAAATAATAGAAAAGAAAAAAAATAAATTCAGACTTTTGGGTCCCTACAGGCCCTACTTGGATTACACCCACTGAATCAAAATAAGGGCTGTAGTGGGAGAAATAACCTGTTATTTCAGAAGCCTTTGGTGGTTCTTGTCCCCAAAACTACCTGTGCTTTAACTTGGTGAACTGCATCACCATCATCCAATTGTAAGAAGTAGAAAGCCAGATTATGTTCTTGAACTTTCTCTTCCTCAGTTTCCATTAACTCATCAATCATTCTTTCAGCAAAAATATTTTTCAACACTTTCTCTCTTTCTTCTTTCCCTCTGCTACTTCCTAGTCAGTCTTTCATCTGGACCACTGCAAAATCCTTCTAACTGAGGTCTCCCTACCTCCTTTAAGCCACCCTACAGAAACCAGAATGATCTTTTAAACACACAAACATGCAGCCCATTACAAAGCCCTTGCTGGTTCACATTGCTCTGCCTTCAGAAGAAGACCAAACCCTTACAAATGGTGATAGTTTGGCTGATCTCATGTCTCATGTTCTTTCCCACAAAGCACACTTCCCAATCCTCATGGAATGATTGCTGCTGTCACCAGATAGCCCATTATTAAAAACCAACTTAACACTAAGACTGGATATGTATAGCTATGATCACACACACATATAAACTATATATACCAAACTTTGATATATAAAGGGTCCCAGATGACTTGGTGCATATAAAAATACATAAGATCCAGAATCTTTGAAAGTCGTCTTTGCCATTCAGTAGCTGCAGGATCTTGGATAAGTCATTCCAAGTCTATAACCCTTGGTTTTCTCACGTACACACTGTCAATAATATTAACTCCTGATTGTTTCATGGAGTTATTCTTAAAATGCAGACATTAAACTGTAAAATGCACATAAACTCTCTGAGCTCTTCTTTAAAAAGCAAAGTGTACCTTCTCCCTTGTGTTGAGAAAAATAATAATAATTTATGCAAAACATTTCCTACGAGGCTACAAGGTTTAGCACTCAGTGGAATCACTATTGCTATTGTTGCTTTTGCCATTGCTTCGTTACATAAATGTTGCATAGCACCTTAGCTGGATGAAACTGAGATTCATAAACATCTGGAATAAAGAAATATAGTTACAGTCCTAACTACTTCCTTTTTTTCTGCCTTTCTCCCATCTGCCTGCATCCACAGATTTACATGGGGCCTAAGATTCTTCTTATGAAAAGAATTTAAGTCTTGTCCACTTTGGGGTTCTTATTATATTAAGTTATATTTAGCTGATCATGGGTGAGGACTGGGAACCACAGCAGCAGAGTTCAAGAAGTCTTCGGGACTTGTTGGCAAGTATAGAATTGGACATTAACTTCATAACAGGTTCTGAAATGGAAGTATATAATGGGGCTGGGGACAGTGGGATGTCTCTGCAATATCTTGGCCCAAACACTGAATGTTTGAAAAAATGAAGTAATATTGTAAGAGAAAGAGAGAGAGAGAGAGAGAGAATCCTTTTCCTTTTTCCAGTGAAAGCAGAATACCAAGTAGGTTCAAGCTTCTTTTTTTTTTTTTTTTGAGTTGGAATGTCACTCCGTCGTCCAGGGTGCAGTGCAGTGGCACAGTCACGGCCACCCCAGCATAGACCTATTGCGCTCCGGCAAAAGTTCAAGCTTCTTAAATGGCAGAAACATTGGCACGATGAAAATTTTTAGCGAACGTGTGGCTTAAAATGGTGACCAGCTTGATTATCACAGAGATCAACAACAAAATGTGAAAAATGTGTTTTAGTACATTTTAAAATGCATAAAGTTGTATTTAAAATGTATTGTAACATTGTCATTAGCTGGCAAGTAAGAAATATTCAGAAAATAAAAACTCAGTGAATAGAATTGCAACTCTGACACAGGCCTTCTTGTATGCTGAGCCAGAAGACCTGGATTTGGATTTTCATGTCCTTACATGCCACAGTGGACTGAAAGCAAACCCAAATGTTGTCCAACGGTAGCAGTCCAAGCAGTATTTATTGAGAAAGTTACAGCCATAAATGCGAATGTTGGAAAACAAAAAGGCGTAAGATTGATGATCTAAGATTCCAAATTAATAGAGTAAAAATAATATAAAAATCACAAATAAAGTGAAGAAAACTAAACATAGAAACAAATATTAACAATTAAAAAAATAGTAATAAAGATTATTATGATCCAAAAGCCAAAGAATGAAAAAAAGAGATGTCTTTTGTTTGATTAAGAAAAATAAATAAGTTACAGATAAATAGTAGTGGGAATAATCATATGTAGAACAACAAAATCTAAAGGAATAAGTGATAAGAAATCATGATTAACAACTCTATGCTAGTAAATTTGAAAACTTCAGACATGAAACACAATTTCCCAAAATTGTTTTAAGTAGAAGCAAGAAGCTAGAATAGTCCTACAATCATTAAAAGTTTGTATCACTAAATATCTTTCTAGAAAGAAACTCTAGAATCAAATATTTTATAAATGAGCTATATCCAACTTTATCCCTTTATCCCAAATATTGCAGAGCATATACATATAAAAAGAGAATTATCTTAAATCACTCTTTGAAGTTATCATGTGCTTGATTAAAAACAACACAACACAAAACAAATAGACAAAAATCCTGGAAAGACTGGTATGAAAAGATCCAATCTTGCTAAGGATACTAGATAAGATATTTTAAATAAAATATTAGCAAAAGATCCATCAAAATACTTATGTTTGTAGTTTATGTATGCAAAACAAAAATCAAGTTTAATTTTTCCTAGGAGTACCATTTTTTCCAAACATTTTCAAATAAACTAAATTAATTATCAAAAATAATTTTGAAATTAGAAAAATAATATGATCATTTCAATAGGTGAAGAAAACTCAGTTGACAAAACTTAATATCTAATCATTTTTAAATGTATAAAAAAAACAAGAAAATACTTTTAGCTGAGTAAACAAGTAAATTAATCAAATACACACTTTTTGTTTTGCTTCTGCCTAAAATGTTGCTAAAACAATCACAAATGGACTTTTTAAACAAAGTATAAAAACAATATGTCAGAGGGAATTGGGGTGGGGGGGCACCAGTTGAGTGACCGTTTGTCCCAAATTGCCTGGGACCGTAGAGATTTTTGTAGCCCCAGTACCATTACCAATCACTTTCCATTTTATAACTATTGCCTGGGATAATCAATTATTTGGTCACTCCTAGGCAAAACAAAATGTTATTAGCTGTTATAAGTTCTGAGAGAAAGCAGATTTAAGATAAGTAAAAGAAGAGTCTTATCTGAGAAAACTAACTTCCAAGCAGCAATGAGCAATGAGGGAAAAACCCAACCTAATTGATACCTCTACGTCTCCAGGATCTCAGGAAATGGTGACATCAGCTACTTTTGAAAGCAGCAGTGAGATCACTAAAATTTTAGAAACCAATTCTCCACTTATACCAAAATGGGAGAGTCATCACCATCGTTTCCTTGCATGGCTTCCCAACCAGTTCTTTCTCCACTTCTGTCTCCCCCTAGAGTACATTCTCAACAGAGAAATAACAGTGATCTTCATAGCATGTCAGAGTATGTCACTCATCTTCAGAAAAATCTCAAAATGTTTCTTTATTTTACTCATAGTGAAGGCCAAAACCATTACAACGGCCTCTCAGGACTGACATAATCTGTGCCCCTACTCTCTCTCTCTCTCGTTCTCTCTCTCTCTCTCTCTCTCTCTCTCTCTCACACACACACACACACACACACACACACACACACACACACACACACACCTTTCTTAACCTTATTAACATCTCTTCAAATACACTGGCCTTTTTCTGTTGTCTAACACACCAGCCATGTTCCTGCCTCGGGGTCCATGGACAACCTATTTTCTCTGCATAGGATGTTCTTTCCCCAGATAGTCTCCCTTGCCTCACTCAAGTGTTTACTCAAATGTCACCCTCTCAATGGGGGCCACTCTGATCATCTTACTTAAAATTGTGTCCCGTTATCCAACCTATACACACCTTATTCACTCTTCCCTGTGGTCCTTTGTAGCTTCTAGCACTTATAACTTTGTCCCCTACCATATAACTTATATTTAAACATGTGTCTATAGTTTTGTTTTTGATGTCTCACTCTATAAGTTCTGAGAGAACTGGGATCTCTGTTCTGCTTACTGCTATATCCCAAGAGCCTGGGGTAATGCCTGATACTTAGTAACTCTCTGAATATTTCCTCTTCACTTCCAGGATCCTACTTTAACACTGCTCCCCTGGTTCTGGAGAGAGCCAAACAGAGGTAGCTACTGCTGTATAGCAAAGAAGCAAAATGTTAGCAACTCGCAGTAAATAATATAATTTATTATTTCATGGATAATGAATTAGGAGTCTGGGCTTGAGTTAGTTGTGTCTTCTCTTGAGGATCTCACCAGGCTAAAGCCTAGTTGCATTCTCATCTTAGACTTGGAGTCAAATAAGCCCGTAGCCCTTATTATAAATGTTGGTCATTAAATAAGAGCAAAGAGAAATTCTAACTGGTTATGAGTAAGGGATAGAACACGAGACGTTCATCTTACTTAAAGTCTTGAGTGCACTCTGACTTTAGCGTGGAGACTGGATTCCTGACCCCTCTGGGATGCTATTTCCAATGTCAGTTGGAAATAACAGTCATTCTGCCTAGAATGGCCATTGTTTGGAAGAAAAGAAGTAAATGAGAAAAGACACATAAAAGATGTGAAATTACCAGAATGTGAAAATTGAAAAGATATAAGTTGGAGAGACTCAAAGGTGACTCCTAAATGAATGAGGGAAGAAAAAATGTGTTGAGTTTTGGACATGGATTCTAAGCATGTAAGAAGACTCCTACATTTAAATATCTGAGAAAGAAAGTTGAGTAGACAAAAGCCATTGATAAGGTTAGCTAACATTTAAGTGAGAATTTGTGTTTGACTATGTTTCACTGAGTAGAGATTAAGTATAAAATGACCATGAGACGGAGAGAATAAGGAAAAGGAAAAATGAGAAATTAAGATGGAAAAGAAAAAATGGGCACAACAGCTCAAAGAAAGCAAAATAAGAACAGTGAACCCTAAATGACCAATTTGGCATATTGGCTTCTAGCAAGTTATTGAATTACTCCTGCCATTCTAACTTGTTAAATGGAGCTAGTAACGCAGATCTGCCTCAAGGAGATGTGTGGCAAATTAATTTACCATTTGAAATCATTGAGAAAGCACAGTGATAACTTAGCAATTTTTATTGTTGTTACTGCAATATCCAAAGGCTCATGCCAAAAGAACCTGAAACATCCAGAAAAGGAAGGCAGAGAGAGAGAGAGAAGAAGAGAGACAGAAATTTTAGACATCGTTCTTGGTTTATAGTACTATGAGGAAAAGAATGACCTCTTAGGTCTTAAAGGTTATAGTTGAAAATACCAGGCATTCCCTTAACGTGAATGGCCTTCAGAGCCCCTTGTCTTTTTTCTACAGGGAGCCCCCAGCTTTGTTCCTTAGACTTTTGGTAGTGTTTTCTTTTTTCCTTTTCTTTTTTTTTTTGAGTTGGAGTCTCACTCTGTCACCCAGACTGGAGTGCAGTGGCCACTCCCAGTCATCGCAGCCTCGACCTGCTGGGCTCCGGTGATCCTTCCACCTCAGCCTTCCAAGTAGCTGGAACTACAGGCGCGCACTACCACACCCGGCTCATTTTTGATTTATTGTAGAGATGAGGTCTCGCCAAGTTGCCCAGGCGGATCTCGAACCTGTGGGCTCAGGCAATCCACTCACCTCAGCCTCCCAAAGTGCTGGGATTACAGGCTGATCCACCGAGCCCGGCTGGTAGTGTTTTCATAGAAAGATTCTTGAGTGCAGAATCTTGCTGGTCCTAGTGAGGTTCCCCCCCCCTTTGGAAAATTCTTATAGCTACAATTTGAAATCCCTTGTGTGCCTCTCACATTTAAAAAATTATTCTTCTGTGATGGCATGAAGAAACATGTTCCTGGCCAATATCACCAATCACTTCCTAATTGCCAAGTCAACAAGGCCCTTCATTTCAGATCTCACTTGAGCTCTTCATAGCATTTAACCCTTTTGAACTCTTTCTTCCCTCGGTTCTATGATGACATACTCCTTTTATTCTTCTGGGTATTCTCTGACCATTCCTTTCAGTCTCTTTTTGGAAAAGTCTTCTCTTTCCAAGTGCAAAATACCTCTGTGTGCACCTAAAGGTTTAGCCCTTGTCTTCCCACCCCACTCTGGGTTTCTAACATGATAAACTCTGGTAGCAACAACATATGAAAATAAGCAGCAAAGAACAACAGAGGTAAAAGTGATTCCATTCTTTAAAAATTGTAGTAGTATATCATACTTGGAATGAAGAGACCTCAACCTAATAAGAGCATCTGAAGATCTCCTGTATTACATAGATGCAGACTGATTACCTTGAGGTATTACAGGGAAGTCAGAACTGACAAACACACTCATTTAGGATTGGAACGTATACATGAGGTTTAAAAAATACGTTTGTATGAACTGGTTACACTTAGTGCCCATGTTTTTCAATGACCAGCCTGACACCCTCCCCCCTTGACTATCTAATAGATTTCACAACAGTAGCATATCCAAAGTGAACTCAGTCTTTTCCCACAGATCTACTTCTTGTTCCTTCTGCCATCTTCCAAACCTCCACAAAGGGCAGGGACAAAACTCCTCTTTTTTTATAATTCCTTCCAATAAACATAATTTCAAACTTGATCCAGAACATGATCCTTACTTTCACAGCTACTAACAGCTTAGAAAAGTCACCATAACTTCTCACCTGACGATTTCAATAGTTTTCTAAAGAGTTTTCCACTGTTGTGGTTGACAGAGCCTACCCTCAACAAAACGTCCAGCGAATCCTTATAATAACATGTCAGATTATGTTTCACTCTGTTCAAGATTTTGAAATGGCTCCTCATTTCATTAAAAATAAAGAAGTTGATCCTACATGTCCTGGTTTCTTCTTCTCTCTCTGATTTCACACCCAAGTATTATCTTGCTCACTCCATGCACCCCAGCACCATGGCCGCCTTGCAGTTCCTCCAGCAAGTCATTCACACCACTGGGATTTGTGGAGTTGGGAGCTTGTGTTCCCTTTTCCTGGAATGCTCTTCCTTCTGATACGCATACACACGTACACATACACAAACATGCACACATACTCAATTCCTCTCCTTCACGCCATCACTGAGATACCCTCATAGTGATGAAGGTCTATACTTCCTGTCCAATTTAAAATTATATTTTCTCCTTGGTTAGTCCCTGTATCCCTTATCCTGCTTTTCTTTTCCTTGTGGCACTTTTAAAATTCTAGAATATTATATAATTTAGATTATTTTCTGCCTTCCACAATAGAATGCAATATCTATGAATTTGGGCATGTTACTTTCTTCTGTTCACTGCTGCATCCCAGAACCTAGATGAGTGAGGAGGACAAAACAGATGCTCCAAACATTTTGGTTGAATGAATAAATGAAACTGAAAAATGTATTTTAGGATTAATACACCTTTGGTTATCTGAAAACCTCAATTATTCAGAGTAATACATTCTACAAGATCCGGGCTGGGGCCTTCTGGTACTGCAGCATCTTTACTTTGGCCACATTTCAGTATGTTGACATACTTTGCAATATATTTACTATCTTCAACATTGTGCCTATGGAACAATATATTCCTAAATACCAAGTCAGACAGACTTGTGGGAAAATGATGTCATTGCAGTATGGGATTCCTTCACCCTGATCTCAAAGTAGCTTATACAATGGATAGTGCAGTGAATTATAAGCCAGGTGCTTTTAATTTTAGCACTCCTTTGCCTCTGATTATCTGTATAAACTAGAACAAGTACACTGAACTCTCTAATTTAGTTTCTTCTTCTATAAAAAGAGAGGTTTAGATTGTGTGATCTCTAATATTTCCTCCAACATGAAAATTGTGTTTTCAAAAGGCAGTAAACCATGAACAGAATTAGAAGTCATCTCAGTAACCCTTGGCTTTCCTGAAACTTACTGGGTTATTTTATAAAAGCTGAAGTCCACAAGGGCACTACTGAGAATTGTCCACAAACAAATAGCTGGGCCCACCCTAATTCATCCGTTTTCAGGGAGGTCTCAGAAGAATAAGCTATGCCAGGAGTTCTGTATATAATTCAATCGTGGTTGATCAGTAGCATTTATTAGCCAGTGAACTTGCCTTGAACCACATAATACACATCTTATCAGCTGATTTCCACAGAGATTGAAATTCAAGGTAAAGTGGTAGATGGTGGTTCTGGCCTCCAAACAAACAATTCTATTTCCTTCAAATGGATTTATTCTGATTCTTTTCCTGGGTGTCTAGCTCTCTGGATGCAGGAACACTGCTAGACAACTAGTGGTTCTGATGAGTAGGAAAGAAGGAGGAGGCAACTAAGATTGAAAAATGTTCACTGAATGCTCAGTGCCCTCCACCCACGCACAGGACAATTTGTGCATGGTTTGTAGTAATGATGACCTTTCTCAGTTTTTCTATTAATGTTTCTTATTAAGAGGAAATCAAACTAGATGAATTTTCTAAAATGTTGGAAATATGACCTCATTTTTAAAGGCTAATGGTGTAAGTTGTCAGACCACAACAATACTATGTGTACATAAATCATAATCCAATGCTCATGAAATCTCTTCTTTAGAATATGTTCTAAGAGATATTTGGGAAGATGGTGGCAGAGCCAGTCAGACTGAGTCCCAGTATGAGTGAGTGAGCATATGGAAAATTTTGCATGTGTGTTGGTGAGTAAGTGGGCATGTGAGTGCCTGAATGAGGTGGGACTTGGGAGCCAGTGGCCAGGGCTTTCCTGGTGAAGTGACCAGTATGCTGCAGCTACTCTACTTGGTACCTAGTGCTCCCCCTGGCACAGAAGCCAAGCACTATTTTTAAAAAAATCAACAAAGCCCTTCCTGGGAAGAGGCTGCTGGGAAAGACTTCCAGGTGAGACTGCTGGACCCAGGCTCTGTCTCACCACTGATGCTGAACACTGGCAGCAAGGACTGTGGAGGGAGCACAGGGAGGGAGTCCAGAGGCAGAGCCCCACTGGAGAAGATAAAAGAGGCACCCTACCACCATCTTGAAAACTGGGCAGGAAAATGCTCCAGCTTGCTCATCAAGGAGCAATAGACCAGCCCCAACTTCTGTGACCAGTGGATCAATTACTGAAGGGTTGATCATGACCCAGAGGGAATATCCTGAAAGCGCAAACTCCAGAGGGAGAGGATGAGTGCCCCACCCCCTACCCTGATTCAGCTGTGGGACAATGAGTGTGGCCAGAAAAGGATGAGGAAGTCCTGATCAGTGGTGGGTCTGGAGCTGACCAAACCGCTCCTCCCTAGCAATCCTCTGAATGTCAGATCCACACAATTGGGCATGAATGAGAGGGAGGAACCCAGGTGGAACCTGAACGTCAGCCGTGATAGGAGGACTCCACTTCAGGATAAGCCTGGCTGGGTCACCCCCGTCTGTACCTGGGGAAGAGACAATCCTGCATCTCCCCACTGGAGGGGATCCCCCTGACCACACTAGAATGGGAGGGAAGGACTGAAATCCATTCACCCCCACCACTTCCTTCTCCTTCCCTGGGTCAGATACTGGGGAGATTGTGAATAAGGTGAAGCTCTGCAGGAGACAGCAGAAAGGCAGCTGAGTTGAACAATTACAGAACCTGCCACAAGAGGGCAGGTTTTGGTTTGTTTGTTTGCTTGTTTGTTTGTGTTTTAATTTTTTAATATTTTTCCTTTGTGCATTAATGTGTATGTGCAATTCGATTTGCATCCCCCTCACTTTTTTCATTTCTTCTTTCATTTTTTGTTTTCTGCTTACATGTGTATGAGAAGGACTGTGTTCATCTTTCAGTTTTGTTTGTTTTTGCCTTTTTGTTCTCTTTTTTTTAACATTAATGGGTGTGTGAAAATATGTGTAGGATTCGATTTGAATTCCTTTTTTTTTCTTCTCTTTTCTTTTTCTTCTCCCTTCATCTTGGGTTGGGCATGTGTGTTTGTGTTTATGTTTGGTTTTCCTATTTTTTGTTGTTGTTGTTGCTTTTTGTTTTGTTTTGCTTTGTTGTTATACCACTTTGTTTTGGTGTGTGTGTGTGTGTTGAAGTGTTTTTTTGTGTTGGTTTCTGCTCTTGCTCTTCTATGTTGTTTTTTTTTTAATTTTGTTCATCTTATTTCATTCTACTTTTCTCTGTTCTCCTCATTGCTGTTACTGTATCTTGGAAATAACTTGCAACGGAGACTTTGGACATAAAAGAATTTCATCCAGGAAATAAGAAGAAGATAAGAATGGAGAGCAGAATTAATCAAGAAGAAGAAAGAATCTCAGAACATGAAGACTAAAACTTGGAATTAATTTGGTCTGTAAAAAATATAGGAAGAAAATTCAGAGAGAACAAAGTCTCCAAGGGATGTGTGATTATATCAAGAGACTGAACCTACACCTGACTGGTATCCCAGAAGAAGAAAGGGAAATGGTGAACACCTTGGAGCAAGTATTCCAGAAGGTTATCTGAAAACTTTCCTCACCACACCAGAGATGTGACCATCCAAAAACAAGAGATATAGAAAATCCCCACAAGACATCAAATGAAAAGACCAATCCCTAGACACAAAGGAATTCATCTACACAAAGTAGGTACAAAAGAAAAAATCCTAAAGGTAGCAAGAGAAAAGGATCAGAGTACCTACCAAGAAAGAGCAATCAGAATAGCAGCAGACCTGTTGGCAGAAACACTACAAGCTAGAAGAGAAAGTAGTCCAATAGTCAAATTCCTCAAAAATAAACAATTTGAACCAAGAATTTCCTACTTAGCCAAGCTCAGCTTCATCGGTGATGGAGAATTAAAATCTTTCCCAGACATCCAGTCCCTAAAGGATTAAGCAGCTTCCAGATCAGCTCTACAGGAGATTCTTAAAAATCACAGAAGAAAGAAAAGAATGACCACGTACCTCCCAAGAGAACAGAAGAACACAGAATCATCAAAGAATACATCACAACTGCAAACTTGGAAACAGACACATACATCAATACAAAGTCAAAAGAAAACAAAGAAAAAGCTTTATAAGAACCACATGATAGGGATAAATAATCACATCTCAATAATCAGCCTGATCATGAATGGACCAAATGCACCACTGAAAAGACACAGAATGGCAAACTGGATAAAAAACCATGACCCAATAATTTGCTGCATCTAGGGAACTCATCTCACCACAGGGGACACACACAGACTCAAAGTTTGAGGATGGAAAATGAGTTTCCAGGTGAATGGATCACAAAAGAAGGCAAGAGTAGCAATCTTAATATCAAACAAAACAACCTTTAAGCTATAAAAATTAAAAAATAAACAGAAGGACACTGTATAATGATAACAGGTTCAATTCATTGATAAGAATATCCTAAACATATATGCACCCAACACAGGAGCAACAGCATTTATAAAGCAACTACTAAGTAAACTAAAAAAGACACTGACTCTATTATAGCTGAGGACTTAAATACCCCCCCTAACAATCTTAGATAGATCATCAAGGCAAAAAAATCAACAAAGAGATTCGAAATCTCAACTTGATACTCAATCAAATGGACTTAATATATACCTACAGAATACTCAACCCAACAACCACAGAATATACATTCTACTCATCACCACATGGAATGATCTCCAAGATCGATCACATCCTTTGGCATAAATCAAGCACAAACAAATTTCTTAAGATCAAAATACTACCATGCACCTTCTCAGATCACAGTGAAGTAAAAATAAATATGAACACCAACAAAATTCCCCCAAACCCACAAAGACATGGACACGAAACAGCATGATACTGAATGACTACCGGGTCAACACAGAAATCAAAACAGAAATTAAAAGATTTCTGGAAACAAATGAAAACAAAGAAACATTCTACCAAAACCTCTTGGATACCATGAAAACTATTCTAAGAGGGGAATTTATATCTCTATAAACACACATCAAGAAAATAGAAGGATCACAAGTTAACAGCCTAACAAATCACCTAAGGGAGATGGAAAGACAAGACCATCAAGATACTAATTTTAGCAGAAGAATCCAGATCACCAAAGTAAAAACCCAAATACAGTACACAGAAGAAAAAAATATCATAGAAAAAGATCAACAAAACAAAAAACTTTTCCTTTGAAAGAATAAACAAGATTGATGAACTTCTAGCCAGAATGACCAAGAAAAGGAGAGAAAAAGTCCAAATAAACACAATCAGAAATGCAAAAGATCAAATCACAACTGACCCCAAAGAAATGAAAAAGATGATCAGTGATTACTATGCACACCTGTATGACAACAAACTGGATAGTCTAAAGGAAATGGAGGACTTTCTGACATCACACAACCTCCCAAGGTCGAAACAAAAAGACACTGAGACACTAAATAGACCAATAACAACCCAGGAAATTGACTCCATCTTACGAATGCTACCTGCAAAAAAAAAAAAAAAAAAAAAGCCCTGGACCTCTCCAGCGGAATTCTATAAACGTACAAGAAGGAGCTGACACCAATCCTATTGAAAGTATTCTAGGCAATTGAGAAAGATGGAACTCTCCTTAAATCATTTTATGAAGGAAACATCACACTAATACCCAAACCGGGTAAAGATCCAACAAAAAAGACAACTACAGGCCAACATCCCTAATGAACATAGATGCAAAAATTCTCAGCAAGATTCTAGCAAATAGAATCCAACAACACATCTCAAAAAATCATCCACCATGACCAAGTAGGCTTCATCTCAAGGATGCAGGGCTGGTTCAACATCCACAAGACCACACTGTAATTAAAGACATCAACAGATGTAAAAACAAGAGCCACATGATTATACTATTAGATGCAGAAAAAGCTCTTGATAAAATCCAGCATCCCTCCTTGATAAAAACCCTCAAACACCTAGGCATAGAAGGAACATACCTGAAAATAGTAAGCACCATCTATGATAAACCCACAACTAGTATATTGTTAAATGGACAGAAACTGGAAACATTTCCCCTGAAACTGAAAGAAGATAACAAGTCTTTCCCACTGTTCAACATTGTGTTGGAAGTCCTAGCTAGAGAAACTAGACAAGAGAAGGAAATCTGGGGTATCCAAAAAGGAAAAGAGGAAGTTAAGTGATTGTTTCTTTGCTGACAATATGATCTGATACCTTGAAAACCCAACAGAATCTGTCAAAAACCTGCTTTCACTGATAAAGGACTTCGGCAAAGTCTCAAGGTACAGAATAAACGTGCGAAAGATAGTTGCATTCTCATACACCAACAATAAGCAGGCAGAGAACCAAATAAAAAGCACAATCCTATTCATAATAACCACACACAAGAAAAGAAATACCTCGTCATCTTCCTAACCTGAGGAGTGAAAGGCCTTTACACTGAAAACTACAAAACAGTGCTCAAAGAAATCCAAGAAGACAGAAAGAAGTGGAAAAATATTCCATGCTCACAGATAGGAAGAATCAACATTGTTAAGATGACCATTCTACCAAAGGCAATCTACAGATCCAACACAATACCCATTAAATTACCAACATCATTCTTAGACCTGGAAATGACAATAGAGAAATTCATATGGAAACATAAATGACTATGAATGGTCAAAACAATCCTTAGCAAAAGAAGCAAAGTGAAAAGCATCGTACTTCCAGACTTTAAACTTTACTATAATGCTACAAGAATCAAAACAGCCTAAAATTGGTACAAGAACAGGCACATGGGCCAATGGAACAGGATAGAGATTCTGGAAGTAAAACCTCAATTTTTTTGACAAAGCTTCCACCACTAACCACTGGGGAGAGGAGAACCTATTCAGTAAATGGTGCTGGGAAAACTGGCTGACTACATGCAGGAGATTGAAACAGGACCCCTACCTATCACCATACACAAAAATCAACTCTAAATGGATCAAAAACCTAATTGTAAAACCTCAAAATATAAGAATCTTAGAAAATGCAGTAGATGCTCTTATGGAAATTTGAATTGGAAACCAATTTCTGATCAAAACCCCAAGTGCCCATGCCATAAGCAATATGATAGACAAGTGGGGCCTCGTCAAACTGAAAAGCTTCTGAAAAGCAAAAGAAACCATCGAGAGAGTGGGGAGACAGCCCACAGAATGGGAAGAAATATTTACCAACTGTATATCTGACAAAGGCCCAACATCCAGAATCTACAAGGAACTTAAATGTGCCAAAAGGAACAAACAGCCCCATTAAAAATGGGCAAAAGTCATAAATAGACACTTCTCAAAAAAAGATATACGGGCAGCCAATAGACACACAAAACAGTGCTCAGCCTCACTAGAGAAACGCAAATCAAAACCATATTGAGATACCACTTAATCCCAGTAAGAATGGCCATCATTAATAGAACAAACAGCAACAGATGCTGGTGAGGATGTGGATAAAAAGGAAGGCTTCTACACTGCTGATGGGAATGAAAACTAGTGCAACCTCTTTGGAAAACAGTGTGGCAATTTCTGAAAGAACTAGACATTGACCCTCCATATGATCCAGCAATCCCCTGCTGGGAATATACCCGGAGGAACTCAATTCATTCTACAAAAAAGGATACCTGCAAATGCATGTTTATTGCAGCACTATTCACAATAGCAAACACATGGAACCAATCATGCTGCCCATTGAAACTGGACTGGATTTAAAAAAATGTGGTACATATACACAATGGAGTATTACGTAGCCACAAAGAAGGATAAACATTGGACTTTGCAGCAACTTGGATGGATTTAAAGTCTAAAATACTCAGTGATCTATTGCAGAAACAATAAACAGAGTGCCACATGTTCTCACCCATAAGTGAACCCTGAACATTTACCATAATTCTTTCAGAAAGGCATTGGCAGTAGTGGGATACTGCTGGAGTGGGTGGTGGGGGACATGACATCAATATGGGTATGTGATCTCAAATCAAGCAAAGTGGGGACCAAAGGGAGACCCAAATTTTACCTATACAATGACTCCTTAGATTTCTAATATTGAATTGTACCCTACATCTTTAAAATAAAATAAATAAGAAAAATTAAAGATAAAATAAAAAAATATGTTTTAAGAAAATAAAAATTGTTATGGGAACGTCAAGATAAACTTCTTACAGCAAGAGAGAGAGGTCTTTATATTATCCTGCCAAGATTCTGCCACTGAAAAATTACTGTTAGCTACTAGAAACAGTGGAGTCTAACCCTGCAATGTACTTTATATAATGACTATCAAAGGAGAAAGAGTGATAGGAGAAGAGGATTTTTTCCTGGAGACCAAAAAAAAAAATTTGTTCAACAAATGATAATTCTCAAAAATTCTAGATTTATCAATTCATTCATTCAACATTTTTTCTTACTTCTCCCATAGGTCATACTGGGTATGATTCTAGGTACAAATGGCGGGTATAATCCAAAAACATGTCCTTGTGAGGTTTATGATCCAGTGGTGGAGGCAAATGTTAGCCAGCAATTCCAGGACACTTAGCAAGGTGGGTTTTCTCTTATCCCAAACCAGTCTCAGAAGCCAGTGCCCACCTTCATGCCTCATACCCATTTCTTTGTGTGGACTCCAGGTTTACCTTAAATAGAATACAAACAGAAGAAATGGTAGGAAAGAAGAAGACGATAGTCAGGGAATTTTGTTTAATATTGCACCAGATGTGCTACTTGGAGCAAACCAGTAAGTAGTCCTAGTCTCACAGATACTTTAACTCGTGGTAGTTTCTTTTCCCTGAAACATATATTAAACAAGACATCTCATGAGCATCCAACTATAAGTTTCAGACACAAAGAAAAAAAGTGTTTTTCTTCACTCCTTTCTTTGAAGAAAATTAACTTGAGCCTGCATACTTCAAAAGTGATTCAATTATTGTATAACTTGAGGAATAACCGTCTGTCTATCTGTCTTCAATAGATGTAGGGAGAAAAAAAAAGGAATAACATTGTGTCGACCCATCTATTCATGAGACTATTTCCTAGAATGAGTGTCCTGGAAACCTAGGGATGTGGTAGAAACTTGCTCTCTATGTTATATGTTATCTGTTCCAGTGAAAATTTGCAGAGCTAGAACAGAGAATCAACCAAAGTTATTTATAGAGGTACAGGGGAAGATAATTTGTGGGTGGTTTATAAATACTTCTACATTTCAGGACATGAAACTTTGGCCAAGAGTAATATAGACAATAGGGTGATCTGCAAATGACATACTATTCCTAAGACAGCACTAGGAACAGCACTACTCACAGTGGGACAAGCAACTGAGTGAGCAAACAGCCTGCAATGGGCACTGCTACCATCTGGAGGTGGTTTGCCCATGCCAAAACTCTGGTTAAAATGTAATTGCCAATGTAACCAATTGTTGTGCTTTTAAGAGGTGAGGAAGTCATTAGAATAGATTAATATCTTTTTCTAGAGAATAGGCTACTTCTGTTGAAATGGATCGGTTCTCGTGGAAGTGGATATGTTCCCATGAGAGTGGATGGGAACTTCTCATGTGTGGTTCCTTTCTGCACACATCCCCTTTCCCTTTACTTTCCCTGTCATGAGGCAGCACATGGCCCTCACCAGAAGTTGAGCCGATGCCAGAATCATGCTTTCTGGGTTTCCAAGTCTCCAGAATCATGAACAAATAGACCTCTTTTCTTTAAAAATCACCTAGTCTCAGATATTCTGCTATAGCAACACATAATAGACTAAGACATTATTGCACTGAAAATTTAGCATATTGGCAGAAGTAGTGGGAGGGTGGTAGAGTAGATTTTCCAACCCGGATTAATCCATTTTGGAGAATAAGCAGCATAGATCGGTGACAGAACATGTATGTGGCCCCATCTTAGAAGTGATGAAGAGGTTCATCAGTGGGGAGTAATGTGTGAAATGGCATAGATTTCCAATAGGGCTCAGGGCCTCACAGTTGCTTTGTGCATCCTCTGGAACAAATGATGTACCAAAATCTCAGGTCTTCAAGTCTCCAAGCCAGGCTAAATGCCAGAAAATGTATTCTAAGTCGCGTATCACTTTTACTTATTTTATGAGGTTCTCCTGGTTCAGATGTTTGCACATGTTCTGAGCTAGCTGCTGGCTCTAGAACAAAGCTACAGGGAAGCAGTGCTATATTCTTGGCCACCCAGCTGTAATCGAGTAAGAGCCTATAAAAAGGCTTTACACTTGGATATGAGATTTGTAAAATAAATTAGGTTAATATAGAGGGATGGTAGAACAAAGAGGCAGGGGAGGGGAAACAAGGTCTGGAGAAGCCAAGTTTATGGCTAGGCTCCCTTGAAGTCTGAAGGTTGTTGTGATGCGCCATGCTATTGATGTCAATTTAGAGAAAAATGGATCAAAGTCCTAACTACACAAAATTGAGTATGCCCACAAACCAAAACAGAATGGAGTGGCTATTCTGGACTGTTGTTAAAAAAAAAAAAAGTACACATCCTCTTGGGTACAACAAGTTAAAGAGACACAGGTTGTTATCTTGACCACCACACAAAAGTCATTGTACACTGGAAACACAGCAGCCTTAACTTAGAAGTGGGACAGGATGTGGGAGGAAGCTTCTGGATGAATTCTTAAAGTCTTCTTTCACAAATGTCCCCCATTAAATTACCATTGTGGCAGGTTGGACATGTACTGGCAGACTACACTAGATTCAGAGAAATCACCCTCATACTGTAAAAGATCAGGGTTTGGGGAGTAATGTATGAAATGGAGATAGGTCTCCAGTAGGACTTGGGGTGTCAAAGTTGCTTTGTGCATCCTCCGGAACAAACGCACCGAAACCTCAGGTCTCCAAGTCTCCAAACCACGCTAAATGCCAGAAAATGCATTCTAAATCACATACCACTTTTACTTATTTTATGAGGTTCTCCTGGTTCAGGTTCACTTATAAAACCTGGGAATCAGGTCAGTGAAGTTGAAGTATAGAACATGACCAGGAAATTGAGTTTATTGTGAAGAGCTGAAATTCTTGTAGAGGCTGTGTAGATTTGAGAAGCTGGTCACATTCCTGAGGCATTTTTCCTGAGGGAATGGCATGAGTGTCCCACACTATTTGAGTGTTGGGAGCTGACCACGGAGGCCCACTGAGCATTAGGGATCAGGGAGGGCCATGGACCCTGAGACCACTAGGATGCATTCGGGAGCTGTTGACCCCATTCCCTTCTCCCTTTTTCTATTTGGCACACTTAGCCAAAAGGAACTCTGCTGACCTAAGCTGAAGGCTCTGTGACTGTGACAGGCATGGCTAACTCTAGAAACTCATTGTTCCTGCTTCCCATAAACTGTGGTTTCAGTTTAGTTATTAGATATAATTCAAACTCAGGTCACATTTGGGAGCCTTCTATGCAGTACAACCTTCTTTATAAGATTTAAAAGTATATTTGTAGATTTAGTATACACATATGGAGAGCTGTTTTCAGCTTTAGATAAAATAGATGATTATCTAGAGTTGCCAGTAATGGCCCAGCACGAACTTTGGGCTGGGCCACATTCCTAAGGGCCCAGTGTAGACTTTGGACTGGGTTGCATTCTTTTAAACCGGTTTTAGCTACAGTTAGTGTAGGGTTTTTCTACTTATTATAGAAATTGAATTTATTTTACTCATAGAAAGTATTGTAGAATAAGTCATGCTAACGTCAGGAAATTATGTTAGTTCAAGCATGATCAAATATGATATTTTGAGGTTTAATAAGAATACAGCTAACTTTAGAAATTTCATTGTTCCCATTTTCTACTATTGCAGTTTTGGCTTTAGTACAATTTACAGTTTATATTTGGGTTTTATTTTAGAAGCTTTATTGCTGATGACCAGCTTTATATATTTGGGATTAGGAATTAGAAACTTTTATAGAAGTTAAGATAGATATATAGGATTTTAGAATAGCCCTTTTGTTAAGAGATTGTAATCAATTGTTCCTAGAAACAGCCCAGTGTGATCTTTGGACTGGGCCACATTCTTTAGAAACTGGTTTGAGCTATAATTAAGAGTTTCCATAGCATAGGTAGAATTAGCACAGAATAGAAAGGCATTAGGATTTAAGTTAGTCATTAGGTGTTGTGTATGCACAAACTTTAGAAGTTATTGATTATTAGAATATTATGATGTTAGAATTGTTGTATTGCTTTTGAGGAACATTAACCAAGCATAAGGAACAGTGAGATAATTTGGGAATTGTCCTTCCTTATGCTTGGGAAAACGCCTGGTGGGTGGGGGACGCCCCTCATCCACCTGGCTTTGTGTTCACGTAAACGTCTTGTGATTTAACCCGTGAAAATTTGGGATAAAAGGCTTGTGGTTTGTCCCATTAAACGGCTTCTGCACTAGACAGAGTCCAGTCTCTGTCCTTCTTTCTCCTATTATCTATCCCTTCCAGATTCGCCGACGCCACCACATCTTTACAGGGACCCCGAAAACCTACAGGGGCTGGCCTCCCGCATTTGAGATTATCTCTGATGTCACTCAAATATTAGCCAACTATTGTCAGTCACTGACTGACTTTCAAGTTATAGCCAATAAATATAAGCAACCTGATAAAAGTTCAAGGAGTCTTGTCAGAGATCTCAGTTAACGATAACTTTAGTGCTTCCTGGGAGCCAGAGGAAATGTCATCAAGAAAAATGCAAACTAAGATTGAGGTGATATTCCTCCCTAAATGAGAATCACACCATTTCAAAAGAGAAAGAGCATCAAATAAAAGTAACAGAATGTGAAGGTATTTTGAGGGGGAGGAGCGGTTCTATTAAGATTGTTCTCTCAGAAATTAATGATTAAAGTAACAATACTTAGAAACACCACATTAATGGCAACATTTTTTGTCTGTTTCAGCACACAAAATGTTTAGTTAATATTCGTGATTTTGTGGTTAACTAGGAAATCTGTGAATAAAATGCTTGGGATAACTACAGAGAACAGAATAGACTATCATTATAAATAAAGCATATACTAAATTAATTCTACAAAGGTTACTATATGCATTCTGTAGGACTTCAATCTTATAAAATATAGCAAGTCTTGTTTAACATATGATATGTTTTGGCAAACATTTCACAAGCGCTTAAAGATAATGCGTTTTCTACAATTGCTTTGTGTGGTAATTTTCTACATTCTTATTAGTCTTAGCTCATGCTGCTATAACAAAATATCATGACTTGCCAATATAAACAATAGGCATTTATTTTTCAAAGTTCTGGAGGGAAACTGGAAACCCAATATCAAGGTGCTGATAGATGTGGTGTCTGATGATGGTCTGTTTCCAGGCTGCTGGTGTTTGCCTTCTTGCTGTGTCTTCACATGCCCTCATGTGGGCACTGATCCCATTATGAGGGGCTCACCCTCATGATCTAATCTAACTTCAGTTACCTCTTAAAGTCTCTGTCTTCCAATACCACCACATTTGGAGTTAGAATTTCAACATATAAACTTGAAGAGAACATAAATATTGAGTTTGTACCACTGCTTTAAAAAAACCCTGCTTAGTTAGAAGTGAAAAAGAAGTGTGATTAAATAGTTTACAATCAGTGTAAATTTATTCATTTCTTTTTCAGGATTTTTTTAGTTTTGATAATTACCTTGATTGTGTTCTCAACTTCTAGATCCGTGGTTTGCTATCCATATTAGTTTTAGAAAACTTTCAACCATTGCTTCTGAAAATCGCTCTTTTGTCACGTCATCATGCTCTCTTTACTCTGGGGTTTCACTTACCCATATGCAGACCGTCTGATAGTGTCTTACAGCTCTGGCTGTTCTGTTTTATTTTGTCACTTTGTGTGTGTTTTGCTTGGGTGATTTCTATTTACCTATCCTTAAGTTTGCCAATCATTTCCTTAGCCATGTCAAGTCTACTGGTGAGCCACTTGATGGCTTGCCATGTCATTTCTCTCATTGCGTTTCAAGTCTACAATTTTCACTGGATTCCTTCTTATCTTTTCTATATCTCTGATAAAATTCAACTACTTGGCCTTGCATATTGTCCATCTTTTAGACTAGTGACATATGAATCAGTTATTTTATATCTCTTTTCTGATAATTCCAACACTTGCAACGTATCTGTGTATAATTTTGTGGCTTGTTCTGACTCTTTGCACTTTGAATATTTTTCTTGCTTTTTTCATGCTCCATGTTTTTTGTTGAATTGCAGCTATCTTATATAGAACAGCAGAGCCTGAGGCAAATAATTTATTTTACCTGGAAGTGGCCATGACTTTTCTTTGGCTTTTAGTATGGAGTAGTTTGAGTCTGTCTAGCTAGAAACTTAATTACTTTGAGAATTTTTTGTTACAACACAAAATGGTGAATCAATGAAAACTTTACATTTTGGATTAGAAATTCGATATTACTTCTACTTATCACCACTTTTATTTAATATCCTTATAAGAAGTCTAGCCAGGATAGTAAGACAAGAAAAAATACATAGAAGATATTTGTATTGAAAAAATCCAAAATATTATTATTTAGAGTTGATTCAATTGTATACATAGAAAACCTCAAGGATTCTATTCTTAATTTCATAATATTAAAGTGTTAGGTTAGCAGATTGCTTACTTATTTTGAGAAAGGGTCTCACTCTGTCACACAGACTGGATTTTTAAAAAATCATATATCAAAATCAATTAAATTTTAGCCAAAATACATTAAATTGAAAAAAAGTTACCTTCTAAAATAGCAAAAACGTTAACCATGATTCTCAGAAGAAATTTAAATAGAGATGTGTAAGAATTCTATAGATAAAATTATAAAATGATTGATAGACATTTTAAGAGACACACATATATAAAGATAAGTCATGTTTATGGGTGGAAGTCTCAATGTAGCAAGATCTTAATATTTCACAAACTTATTTATAAACTAACATTATCTCAATTAAAATACTAATTGCGTGTGTGTGTGTGTGTGTGTGTGTGCGTGTGTGTGTCTGCTCTCAGAAGCTTAATGCAACACTTAAATAGAGTTGCCAGAAGTCATGAAGAAGCATTATATTCTCGAAGAAGAACATGGAGAGATTTACTCTGCCTGTATCAGGGCTGATTTTACATAATCAATAATTAAGAAATTATTATACAATCAATATATAATTAATAAGGGAGAAATGGGTACATGTATAGACAAATATACCAATGGAATAGAATAGATAAGTTCAGGAAAAAAAATGCATATATAGACATTTGGTTCAGGACAGAGGTCACTCTCTATTTTTTTAAAAAACATCTTTTTAATTTTCAAATTGTGGGGTACAGTTAAGGGATAAGTATACAAATATGCATTGTTCTGGCACCCTTGTTGATAAGGGGTGTCTCCCCGTCCCCAGACAGATATTGACTACTGTTAATCCCACCTCCTTCCCCTCCCTACCACCCCATGGTTTCCCGTCACTATCAATCCTTTTCTCATAGTATTATGATAGATGTTCAACAAACTAATAAGCATAGAAAGCAGAGGTCACTCTTTAATTCAGTAGAGAAAGAACAGACTTTCTAAAATTATTTATAGGACAATTTGAAAATAATAGAAATTAACCTTTACACCTTTATGTACATACACACAACACAAACATACTAATTCAAGATAAATGAAAGACTTTTAAATATAAAAAAACAAGAAAGCAGCTTAAAATGATATATAGAGGAATACATGCACGCATTCATTATTTCTGGGTAAGTAAGCATTCCTTAAATAAGTCAGTAAAAGTACCAAGCCTAAACATTGTTCAGTTCAATTGCACTAAAATTAATAATCTTTTACTCACCAAAAGATACCAATCATTATATGAAAAGATAAACCACAGGAATAGAGAAGACATTTTCAATACATATAACTGATGAAATGTTAGCATCTAGAAAACACAAAGAAATTCTGCAATCCTATAAGAAAAAGAAAGTCAGCACAATAAAAAGAAATGGCAAAACGTTTGAATGAACAGTTCACAGAGGAAACATATCCAGTGATTAATAGAGATGTTAAACAGAATGTGCCTTGTTCTCTCTCTTGTCACATCCTCCCCACATGCTTTGCCTCTATTTCTGTCCCTACCTGGGCCCTGCCTCTGCCTCTGGTCTTGCAGCAAAAAATGGCAGTTTGAAACTGACCTAGACCAGATTCTAGGTTGAAATATTTGAGGGTTTTAGAGGTTGAGCTGGACTAGGTGTAGCAGGAAATTACAGGGACAAGATAGACACTTGCAGAAATTTCTCAATACCTTGGTAAATTATATCTTGGTTAAAGGCCTATTTGGTGAACTGGTCATTTGTTGAAATGATTTTCAGTTGATTGGCTTTTGGCAAATTGATTACTCCACAATGGAAAAGTGATTTTCAGAAAATTGCTCTAGACTAGACAGAGCCATGTAATTCACTTCCAAGAGTGAGTGATATCCTCCCTTCCCTACTAAACGTTGATAGAAGAACTCTAGAGCTTCAGGTGTCATTACCAACTAGGGTCAATGCAGTAAAGGAAAAGCCAGAGCTTTCAACATATAATCTAAATTAAATTTTTAATGAACTATTTATATTATTTTACCATACAAAATCTTCTAAATCCAATGTGTAGTTCACACTTATGGCACATCACATATAAATGCCAATTTTTTTATTGGAAATAGTTGCTCTGTACATAGATTTGATAAAATTTGCAGTGGGAAAAGCTGATTCACCTATACAAGTTGTTCCAAACACATTTAAAAGTTTTCCAACAACTGAATTGATCTTCAGCTTTTAAATGTAAATTACTTAAAATGAAATACAACTGAATATTTAATTCCTAAGTGGCACTAGCTACATTTAAAACATTCAGTAATCATGTGGCTAGTGGATACTCTATTGGACAGCTCAGGCCAAGAAAACTTAAACAGTTTTCCAAACACCTTTTAATCATAAGTTGTAGTGCTGAGATTGGAGTCTAAGATACTGTACCTGAGAACATGCATTTCACTGCATCTTTGAATGGCAAGGTAATGTCCATCCTTCTATCCTCAGCTTCAGCCATTTCTGTTCAAGAGATTCCTGAAATGGTGGTTCTTTTCCTCCCTCTAAAGACATTAGCACTAGCTCCCCTTTACCTAGAATACTCTTTCTCTGCTCACTATTTGAAGGGCTTGCTTTCTTTTTCTTGCCACTGCACTTCAATGGCTTCTGCGCATAGCAGTATCTTCTGTCCACCTGAACCACGATAGATTTTTCACATGCATACTCACACAGTACCATGAAGGCATAGTACTTTTCTGACCATGCAATTATAAGCATATGTGTTTTTAAAAATGGGTCTAGTGCTTTCTCTTTCACAAGAGTGCACAATCTGAGGGCAGAGATTTAGTACTTAGATGAGTACTTGGCATATCATAAGCAATATGTAAACATTTGGACTAAGAATAAGGCATCTTTTAGACATCCAAGGAGATGTAAACTAGAGTAGATCACTGACTCTATGGACCTGAAGTTTAGAGGTGACAGCTGGACTGGTTGTATACTTATTTAAATGTATATTTAAGGGACACTGGCATGTGAGTGGGTGTGAGGCTACCCAAGAGAGTTGCTCAGAGTAAAGTTCTTAGATCGTTGCTTTGTAGAGGTTGCAATGAATAAGAAAAAAATAGAGGTTAAACTGGGTGTAAAACAAGATCTATTATACTTTATTAAGTTAAAGAGAACGACACCAACCTAAAAATACCAATTTGGGAGATGAAATTGAACCCCAACTGAATGAAGTTCAGAGCCCTGTGTTTGTCTAAATCCATCTCTGTAATTTAGTAAAAAGAGCCATGGTGTCCAGGTTTCTGGTTTTGTCGACCCTGGCTGTGCAACCCCTACCCAGAGTTCAAGTCAAGTCCCATCTTTTCCAAGGTGAACACACAGAGCCAGCATTGCTCAGTCTCAGATGCCAAGAAGTCTGAAAGGACAGCCATCTTCTATTGACATTGTAAGGATCTGCCTGGCTCACTGTCTTTGTTAATTCTCCAGGTGAGAGAAAGGTCCTTTTAGCTGCTACTGTGCTTTTCTTCTTCCCCAGCATGAAAATAAATCCTGTTGTAGACTCTTGGTAAACTGAGTATTGTGTTAGCATTGAGTCAACCGCACGTTGATTATTCTCTTGGTTCAGAAACCTAGCTTTTCCTCTTGCTTAAGGACCAACCATCCCCTTTCTTATATCACATTCCCAGTAACTGAGTCCTTGACTTACTCTTTCTTTTGTTTTATTTACCTGCCTGATCCCCCTTAACCCATATATTCATCAGCGTATTGTTCCAAAGTCTCTTTCTCAGTGGCTGGTTTCATGCTTCCTCCTTCTGGCCTTCTTCAATAACAAATGAAGATCAGGAGCATTTTCAAGGATTCCTTCTTGCCCAAATCCTCAAGGTTGAAAATTTTAATACACACACACACACACACACACACACACACACACACACACACACACACCATAATAATTTCAACTAAATTTAATGCACTTTATATTAGAAAAGGATCTTTGTGAGAATGTACAGGGCAGGGGTTTTGTTTATTTTTACAGTTGTTCATAAATCCTAGGACAGTGCTTAGCAATTAGGGGTAGGCCTCAATGATCCTTTGTGTACAAGTGAGCACTCTGGTGTACGAGGCTATTGGACGTCAGGAAATGCATAAGAAATTCAGATTTATAATCACTATGTACAGCACCCATATGTCCCAGATTGTCTGGGACAGACCTGATAGCGAATATTCTGTCCCATTTTCGGAGCATGTTTTAGACCATATGTCCACATTTATGTTTAGGAAAATACAGTATGCATTTCTCTAACAAGAAAGTAGGCCCAAATCTCAAAGAACCACTCCTGAATCTAAATCGTCCCTTCCTCCCCACACTAAAGATCAAATGCAAATGCTCAGTGTTCCCTCGGGGCTGATGCTGAGAGCAGCATCTCTGAGCACTAGAGCCAGGGTCATGCAGAGGCTAAACTCGGGCACGTGCACCAGCTTGAAATTAGAAAGCAATGACTGTGCACCAGCCGTTCAGGGAGCCAGGTCAAAATAATTCTAATCATTGTCTCCATTTCCTGGTATTTTCTTTCCAGGATTCATGCAACCAACTCTGAAAGTTTGCTCAACTGGTAGTGAAGTAGAGATTCAATCTCTCTTAAAGCAGAATTATCTGAGTATCTCTTAGAAGTTGATAACTTTTTCTCTATCCTCTCCTGCTTTTTGGAAGGGTTGAGAAACATGTGTGCACACACTTGCACCATAATAAAACTAGAGAATAAGGAATAATTAATTGGTCCTCATACTAGTTTATTATATATCATATTTTATGTTCTCTTCCATAAGGAATTCCTTCCTAACAGGATGGAACACATTCTTTAGAAATGCTATAAATGACATAGAATAGAAGTATATGGTCCCATTCCATAAATTTTCCTCTGAGTTCTGAAGGTCAAATTTTAATACCTTGAGATAGTTAAGTCACTTAACAAAGGTCCCAAAATACCACTGAGACACATTGACCACCTAGAAAATATGTATTCATATAAAAACAAAAATACCATGCCATTATTGGGATATTATTCAATTATTTCAAAACAAGATTTATAACCTAGTTCAAATGATGTGTTATAATTTGATAAATTTATATCTGTATCTATTGAACAGTTTCTTATTAAAGGAAAGTTGAAAATCTGATAGAGATAATCTAATTATAATATCTAATTACAGAATGAAATAAATCACTAAACCAGCTTAATGAGTCTTAAATACTAATTAATATTCAGACAAGAAGCTGGAATTTTGACATTCCAGTCATGCAGGAAAAATAAAGGAGCACCTAGCATGCAGGATGTTTTGTCATTTTGAATTTGAAATTCCTTTCACCTCTGTGTTGTTTGAATGAGTGCTGTATTCGTTGAAGCTTTTGTTAATAATGCTCTAGATTTATCACTAAAATGCTATTAATGCCACTCACCATGTGGAAATTCTTAGAGATAATTTTGCTAAAATCAGCTAAGGAGGGAAGCTTGAGATGATTTTAATCAGTAGCAGTGTTAAAAAAACAGTTTTGTGTTTTTTTTCAGAAGGGGATAGAAATAAAGGGTCTCTTGAAAGGTAGGTAATCTGGCAACAGGTAAATAATTAAAATATTCTCATGGTATATGCACATTGGCGATCTTTCTGATGGGAAGAAGCAGTCTGATGTCATGGCTCAGAAGCCAGACACAGACCAGCCTCCCTGGGTGAGACTCCCACTCCCAGCATTCAAGGCAAGTGTGAGACAAGGGCACACCTCTCCTCCCCCTGTCAGTCTCTTGTGTGACATAGGGATGATGTTATCACACACGGCATCTGTAGACTGGATGAACTGACATTTGTAAATCACTGAGAATTGTGCCTAGCTCTTGGTATTTGCCTCACATTTTGCTCCTGATAGTTCTCCTAATTCAGAAAGCCTGTGCCACACTCCCTTCACAGAAGCACAACTTTGTCACTGGGTCACATTAAAATTTTTTTTTTAATTATACCCTGAAACTTTACCAAAGTCATTTGTCAGTGCAAGGAGACTTTTGATGGACTCCCCTGGGTTTTCAAGGTATAGAATCATATTGTCCAGAAAGAAGGATAGCTTAACTTCCTCTTTTCCTATTTGGGTACCCCTGATATCCTTCTCTTACCTGGTTTCTCTGGCTGGGACATCCAGCACTAGTTGAGCAAGAGGGGTGAGAGTGTGCATCCTTGTCATGTTCTCATTCTCAGCAAATTGCTGGCTGTGGGTTTGTCATAGATGACTCTTACTGTTTTGAGGAATGTTCCTTCTACACCTAGGTGTTCAAGAGTTTTTAATCAAGAAAGGGTGCTGGATTTTTTCAAACACTTGTTATGCATCTAATGATATAATCATGTGGTTCTTGTTTTTAAATCTGTTAAAGTATTGAATTATGTTAATGGTCTTATGAATGTTGAACCAGCCCTGCACTCCAAGAATGAAGCCCAGCTGGTCATGGTAGATGATCCTTGAGATGTGTTGTTGGATCTGATTTGATAGAATCCTGTTGAGAATTTTTGAGTCTGTGCTTATCAAGGAGACTGGCCTGTAATTCTTTTTACTTGTTGGGTCTTTGCCAGGTTTGGCTATCAGAGTGATGTTAGTTTCATACAATGATTTGGGGAGAAGTACATCTTTCTCGATTGCCTGGAATACCTTCAATAAGATTGATATTAGCTTTTCCTTGTGTGACTTGTATAGTTCAGCTGGAAAGCCATCTGGTCTGGGACTATTTTTCGTGGGGAGATTTCTTATGACAGAGTCAATTTCTTGGATTATTATTATCTATTTAGGCTTTCAATTTCTTCTTGTTTCTTTGGAAGTTTGCACGATGTCAGAAAGTCTTCCATTTCCTCTAGGTTTTCAAGTCTATTTCTACATAGGTGTGTATAGTAATCTCTGATGATCTATTGAATTTCTTCAGGGTCAGTTGTGACTTTGCCCTTGCATTTCTAATTGTATTTATTTGAACTTTTCCTCTCTTCTTTCTAATCAATCTTGCCAGGAATCCATCAATCTTAATTATCCTTTCAAATAATTAACTTTTTGTATTGTTGATTTTTTAAATGATATTTTTGCCTTTTGTGTCCTGCAATTGTGATTTTATCCTGGTTTATCTGGACTTCTATACACCTGCAGCGAGCAGCAGAGAACCAAATAAAAAGCACGATCCCATTCACAATAGCCACAAAAAATGAAATACCTTGACATCCACCTAATCAGAAAAGTGAAAGACCGTTATGAGAAGTACAAAATACTGCTCAAAGAAATCAAAGATGACACAAACAAACTGAAAAATATTTCTTGCTCATGAATTGGAAGGATCGATACTGTCAAGATGTCCATCCTACCCAAGGAAATCTACAGATTCAATGCAATATCCACCAAATTACCAATATCATTTTTCTCAGACTTGGAAATGTCAACACAGAAATTCATAAGGAAATAGAAAAGAGCATGAATAGCCAAAACAATCCTCAGCAAAAGGAACAAAGTGGGAGGTATCACACTTCCAGACATTAAACTTTATTTCAAGGTTATAATAACTAAAACAATCTGATATTGGTACAAGAATAGACACATAGATCAATGGAACAGAACAGAGATTAGAAGAAAAAACATGGTTTCAACTAACTCATCTTTGACAAAGTTACCAATAACAATTGCTTGGGAAAGGAGGCCATATTTAGCAAATAAATGGTGCTGGGAAAACTGGCTGACTAAATGCAGAAGAATGAAACTGGATCCTTATTACCATTTGCAAAAAGCAACTCAAAATGGATCAAAGACCTAAACATAAAATCTCAAACTACACTAATCCTAGAAGAAAATGTAAGAAACACCTTTATGTGCATTGAAGTAGGCAACAAATTCTTGACCAGGTCCTCAAAAGTGAATGCCATAAAAGCTAAGATAGACAATTGGGATCTCATCAAACTGAAATGCTTTTGCATAGCAAAAGAAGACATTAGGAAAATAAAGAGACAAACCACAAAATGGGAGAGAATATTTGCAAATCATGCATCTGACAAAATCCTAATATCCAGGATCTACCATGAGCTCAAACGAAGTGAAAAGTAAAACACAAACAACCTCATTAAAAATTGGTAAAGGACATGAACAGACACTATTCAGGGGAAGATATATAAGCAGCCAACAGACACATGACAAAATGATCAGCCCCACTAATTATCAGAGAAATGCAAATCAAAACTGCAATGAGATATCACCTAACTCCACTAAGGATGGCTATCATTAATAAGTCAAAATCCAACAGGTGCCGGCGCTGGTGTGGTGTAAAAGGAATGCTTCTACACTATTGGTAGGAATGCTTCTACACTGTTGGTGGGAATGCAAACTTGTCAAAACTCTATGGAAAATAGTGTGGCGATATCTAAAGGAACTAGAAATTGACCTTTCATGCGGTCTAGCATTACCTCTCCTGGGAATATACTCGGAGGAACACATAATTCTAGAAAAAAGACAACACGCATGTTTACTGCCACACTATTTACAATAGCAAAGACATGGAACCAATCCTGCTGCCCATCGAAAGTGGACTGGATAAAGAAAATGTGGTACATATACACGATGGAGTATCACACAACCATAAAGAAGAACAAAGTCATGGACTTTGCAGAAAATTGAATGGAACTGGAGACCAATATACTAAGTGATCTATACAGAAACAAAAAACTGAATACCCCATGTTCTTACTCATAAGCGGGACATGAACACTAGTCACATTAGCACAAGGGAAAGATTGGTAGTCAATGGGCACTGTTACGGGAGGGAGGGAGGGAGCCAGGAAGGAAGGTAGGAGACACAGGACAGGTCCACTAACAGGGCAAGGAGGGCCATTTAGAAGCCCAAACTTCACCTGCAGATAGCCTACTGTGTAGTTAATCCTCATGTGTACCCCATATCTCTATAATAAACTTTTTTTTAAAGCATGTAATAAATAAAAATTAAAAAAACCCACAGATACCCACCTTAACAATGATTGCCTATGGAATACCAGAAAACAGTAGTGAGAAAAGTAGCACAAATAAATGAATAAATAATAACTCATTTAAGTGAATAATGGGACTTGAAAGGGAAGAGGCTGAGGGGACCAACTCACTTAATGAAAACAGAAAACTCAACTAGTCCTTGGCACCATGTTTCTTCAGGCGACTGATAGCAATACTGTCAAAGGTATCATTACTGTGACATTGATCCATCAGGAAGGAGTCACTATTTCTCAAGCTTGTCAAGAACTTTAGAAAGTGGTTTCCTTTTAAACTTATCTAAGCCTGGATTTAGGTCATGCCTGACAGCAACCACAAAACAACTTCTTTTCCGTCATTTCCGTGCTCACTGGCAGTCTCACTCAGCTGACCTCCAGACAGCAGATTGGAAGGGGCGTGTCAGTGCATCATTGCCACCTGCTCTAGACTAGATGCCTTGGCGACGTGGCTGATCCTGAAGACATTTTGGGATCCCAGGAAGGAAGTCTGGTACCAAGACAGTCTCTCCAAATAACATACAATTACTCCAACCTTGATGTGGTTTGTTTATAAAGTACAATTTAAACAAGTGAATGCACAAGGGGTTTCAGGCAGCTGTCGTTTCTTCTCAGAATCCCAACAGGAACAAGTTCAAGGGCAGGTGAGCAGTAGAGGACATGAAACTGAGCCAACTCCTCCGTATGGTCTTGGATGGGCCACTCCAAGTATGCCATAAAGTATGCCACTGAAACGGAATGTTCTTTTAATAGAGACAAGATAGGCCACAAGCTCCTTCTGGATTCTCTTGTTTTGTTTTGCTGCTCTTTATTAAAGAATGTCCAAATCATTTAATATTAAGTAAAATAAGAATACATCATAAAATTTACTCTCCCCAAAGTCATGGATGACTTAAGTGATGATAATGCCATTGGAGGCAGACTGGGGTCCCCCTCCAGAAATGTTGTCTCTGATGGGTTTTCTCTCCCCTTTTTCTCAGTTTCCTTCTTTCTTTTCTAGATCCCAGTTCTCACTGGATGGCTTTTTCCCACTATGTCTCCTTGCCACCGACCTCAATACTTACTGGTATTTATCAAGATTTCTTCTGAGTTCTTATATTTTCTCACAGTTTATGTACTTATTGGGCAATATTATATACCTGTAGCTACAACCAGTATTAGCAGCCCGAAAATCCCAAATATTTATTTTTATTCAAGATTGTTATATGAAAATTTTAGACTCTCCCTCTTATGCCAGCAATAAAACTTCACTTGAATTTATGCTATATGCATCAGGGTAAGCACATTAAAATATTAGCCATTCCTTTCTTGTCCTTAATCTCCTGTATGTAAATAGAAACAGCAATATCTAAATTGTCACTAAAATCAGAAGCCCAGGAGTAAGTCCTAGCCTTTTTCTCCTTTTCTGTTTAAATTGTTTTCTCATCCCATGATCATCACATTCTGCAAGCTATGTTGTTTAAGTGTTTATGAAATATTTTCCTTCCTCTCAATCTCAGGGTCCTATCATTTCTCACCCTGACTGTCATGATACTGTACTAAGTGGTCTGTTGTCCCTTAGCCTGCCTGCTTTCCAATTCATCCTTCACATAGGTTCAAAGTGACCTTTTAAAATGCATATTTGATCATGAAACTTCTAATTCCTTAACCTCTCTCAACTACCTTCCAAAAAGTGCCAACTCTAGTTTTTAAAGAAGAAGCTTCAGGACCTGGAGTGTGTGATTCCTGCCTTCCCAGCCACCATTCCAGAAAACAACTCTGCTCCAGCAAGGCTTGGTGAACGTGACTTTCCACAATAAGCAGTGCTATTCAGAAACTCCTGCTATACACATTTGTGTACAGTCTGGGCTTCCTCTACCCTGTCCTTCCCTGGACCTCCTGGTATCCCTCATGCTTGTATGGTGACACCAAGCACTACTTAACTGCTGAGTTTCTTCATTTATCATGCCCACCTGACTGGAAACTCCAAGGAGGACCTTGTACATCAATTCATTCTCTAGGATGAGATCAATTCATGAATCAGTGCCCAATCAGAGTTTTCCAAATAAAAGAATGCAAATAAAATGTATTTTAGAGTAGGAATAGAAAGTATTTCATTCACTCAAAAAAGATTGATCGAGCATCTATCATATGTCAAGTGCTGTTCTAGGTATTCATATTTACCAATGATTGAACTAAAGATGCCTCTTCTCATGAATGTCACCTTCTGGTTTAAAGAGGGGATGGTAAAAAAAATAGGTATAAAAAATAAGTTACCTATATTTGAAGGTGATAGTCACTATGGAAGAAGACAAATCAAGCAGGGCAGAACAGGACTGGGAGTGCTGAGTGAGAGCCTGTATTTTAGAGTGGTTAAGGTAGGCCTTGTTTAGACAGTGGTAGGTGGGCAAAGTCTGAGGAAGGTAAGGGTGGGAGCTGGTGGAGATGTAGTCTGGAGTGATAGTGTGTTGGCAGAAAAACAGCCCTTGCAAAAGCTCAAGGTTAGAGATTGTGGCTCTGGTTCTACAAATGGCAAAGAAACCCATAGGGACAGTTGCCTAAAAGATACTGGCAGAAATCTTACAGAGCTTCAAAATCAAATCGGCATGTTTCTGCTACAGAATATAGTGGAAAATTATTTGAAGAGTTTAAATGTTAGAAAAAGACAACGATAATAATACATGCAGTACACAGATAAGGAAAAAAACTATTTCACAAGCCATCCAAAAATCACAAATTAAAAGGAGCAATAGGTTTCAAACTGGAAATAGATAACTGAAAATGTACATACTACCTAGTGCCAGCAAACTATTAGAAAATAAATTATGGCATATATATAAGATTAAATACTCCAAAACAACTATAAATCATACTACAAAAATTAATTAATGCAATAAGAGTGTTCACTAAATAATATTAAGTGATTAAATAAGATTGCTCAATAATATATACAAGTTCAATTTTTAAGCTTAAATTATTCATATATGCTTTATAATACTTGGAAAAATAAATACAGTACAGTGGAAAGAGGGCAGTTTTTATATTCTTTGTTGTACTTTTCTACATTTTGCAAATTTTCCAAAATGAATAAGTATAATTTTAATACCAAAGAAAAAATGCCACTAAAAAAGAAACAGAGAAAATTCTAAAACAGAATATAACATATATTTTAACACTTAAGAGAAACTTTACATATAATTGGAAATGCACGGCATTATTAATAATTCCTGAAACAAAACAAACACATAAAAATATATGTCCTTCCTTCACACCATTCACTAAAAGACATTCCAGTCATGCTAAATTATTTATGTGCACATGAGTGTGTGTGTGCGCACACACACACACACACACACACACACATACACACACACAACTTGAAGAAAATAAAATGTGAAAAACTAAATTGTCTTTTGGTTAATAATGACAGATTGACCACATATATTTACATATGCTTCTTTCTATAATAGTGAGAACTTAAAAAATATTTAACTCCATAACACCAAAAATGAAAAATGAGGATGGATAAGTCATGATTTATTTAGCAGGGAAGATGAAGTGAAAATTTCTGTATAGAGTGATATCAAAGACAAGAAAACTCATTTGCCAAGCAAATCATTTAAAATCTCAGGAATTGTTGGTGTCAGTAGTAGTGAAGTGAGGAGATGATGCATAAGGAAGAAAGCAGGTGCATCATCCAAACATCTGTGCATAGAGAAGTCACATTCCTCTCTACATTTCCTGACTTGATGTGTTCACATTAATACCTATCAGCCTCTCTGTAACCCCCATCCACACATCTAAAAAATCAAATGTAGGTTCATTTTATAGTTAAAATAACATAAAAATGGGGGACTGATAAGGGAGTCTTTTTAAAATATTATTTTAAGGACAGCCCCTAAGAATTGACTATTCAACTGTTAGAACATATACGGTCAAGCATATATATCCAAACAAAAGATTGGCAAATTATTCTCTGGAGAAACAAAATAGTTGAAAATTTACCCAAATACACTCAGTATCCTAAAATGAAATGCTTGCCTTTCAGGTTGATCAATCTACAATGATGCCAAGCAATCCACAAGTCTTAACCACACATTCTGAACTTCCATTCCCCTTGCTAGTACCTTATTTGCTAATATAAACAGGTATCTCTTAACATGTGTAGTTTTCAATACAAAAGAAAAGATGCAATTAGAAAAATAAAATGATTGGGTTTAAAAGGAATAGAGATAATGCAATAAGGAGAAGAAAAAATTTAAATTCTAAAGCTTAGATTGGTAAAAAAAAAATACATTGAATCTACACAATAAGAGCAGGAAGCTGTGAACATAAAGCAATTATTAGAAAAGAAAAAACATGTTAAAATTAATAACATAAAAGTCAAATTAAATATATATCCTATGTCTAGGTCTATCAATGGGAAAATTACAAAATAATTTCCAAAACTCTTCTATATGGATAGAAATGAAAATATTTAGTTCTATATAGAAGATCAAGAATTAAAAAGATATTGACCTTTTTAAGGAAAATATTTTATACTAGCTTTATAATAAAGCTTTATTTTCAAATTTTGAGAAATAATACTCATATAATTTTATACCAAGCTAAGCTATCAAATGAATATGAAAATAGAAAAATTAAATAATTTTCAAAAACTCAAGGATTCAGAAACTTATCATCTGGAAAATATATTTCAACAAAAGGTGAGAGTAAGCCAAGGGAAAAGTAAGGTACAAAATGTAGGAAATCCTAACTCTAACATACTAAGTTTCTGCATGACAGCTATATAGCTGTCATGGGAAAAAATTACAAATTGGAAAAGAATACAATCCCTGGAAAGGATGTATTTGGGAAATGAAGTGATTGAATACTTGCTATAACGAATCATTTGAAATAAAAATGATTATAAATACTGCCTAACTGATAAATCATTGGGAGAAAGATTGAGAAATATACATAGAAGAAGTAATGTAGCCATAGATCTCTATCATTACTGTAATGGTCAAATATTTAGATAATAATGTATGTGTTGGATTATGCCACCTCAAAAGCTGTATTAAAATCCTAACCCTTAAAATATATCAGAATGTTACCTGAGCCCGCAAGTTTGAGACCCGCCTGGGCAACTTGGCGAGACCTCATCTCTACAATAAGTCAAAAATTAGCCAGGCGTGGTAGTGTATGCCTGTAGTTCCAGTTACTTGGAAGGCCGAGGCGGAAGGATCGCCGGAGCCCAGCAGGTCGAGGCTGCAGGGGCCGGGAGCAGCACTGCATTTCAGTCTGGGTGACAGAGTGAGACTCAACTCAAAAAAAAAAAAAAAAAAAAATATATATATATATATATATATATAATATCTATAGATATTATATATATATATATTATATCAGAATGTGACTGTATTTGGAAATAGGCTCTTTGGAGATGTAACCATATTAAGATGAAATGATTAGGATGAGCTGCAATCCAATATAACTAGTGTCTTTACAAAGTGAGTAGACAGAGAGACACAGAAAAAACACCATATGATGATGAAGCAGTGACTGGAGTTTTGCAAGTGCAAGCCAAGGAATCCCAGGTTCCGAGCAATCCACTAGCACCTAAAAAGAGGCAAAGGAAGTGTCTCTTATACATTTCAAAGTGAATGTGGCTCTGCCAGCACCTCTGGCTTCCAGAATAATAAGTTAATAAATGTCTGCTGTTTTAAGCCCGCAGTTTGTGGTACTTTTGTTGCAGCAGCCCCCCAAAACGAATACATACAATAATCAATATTTATTAATTTAAATACAAACTATTATATAGCTATGCTGGCAGACATGAGATGTAAAACTGCTATATCCTCATCAACTACAAAATGCATTTTATAAATAATTACTAAATTTGATAAATTAAGAAACAGGGTAATCACATGACTTAGTAAGCATTTGAGTATCTTTATAATATCTACTATATTTAATATATAGAAAAGTATTAGACTAATAGAAAATTTCAAACTTAAAATGTAATTTACAATAAGCCAAATCATGTTCTAAATGTCTTATATATGTATTAATTCATTTGTTGTCCTAGTTAGTTTATGAGGTATTTTTATTTGCATCATTTCCATTTTTTTTATATGAAGAAAATGAGAAAGGAGAGAGGAAAAAAGAATCTAAGTAATTTCCCATACAGTGAGAACAAGCGACCTTTATCTTTCTCTTCCTGGCTTATTTCACTTGACATAATGCTCTTCATTCTCATACACGTTGCTGCAAATGACGAAATTCCATTGTTTTATGGCTGAATAGTATTCCACCATGTGAGTGTACCACATTTTCTCTAATAGTTCATCTGTTGATGGACACTTAGGCTGATTACATATTTTGGCTATTGTGAATAGTGTTCCAACAAACCTAGAGGTGCAGCTATCTCTTTGACATACTGAATTCACTTCTTTTGGATATATTCTGAGTAGAGGAGTTGCTGGATCATATGGTGAATGGCAAACATGGGTCCAACTCAAGCACTCTAGGCTCAGATTGCCTGATGGTAACCATAGCAATAGATTGCCTGTAAGACAATTGTTGAGGATATGTAACAATAAATTGGAAAAAAATTGCTTCCAAGACAGTTTGCAAAATATGGGTAAGTTGGACATTTTATATACTGATGGTTGTATAGCTACTCTAGAAAACTGAGTGATCTATTAAACTCATATGTATAAACTGGCTTTACATGGGCACAAGAACCATGAAAAGCAGAATAAATAAATATATCCATGATGAATCATATAATGAAAAACTACATAGGAAATAAACTAACATCATATTGGCATAGTTTGAAAGCACTTTGAAAAACGGGCAGTAGTTACCTTAAATTATGCATATACATACTCAGAAATTTCACTTCCTGATAGTAATAAGGACATGTTTATCAAACAAAAAAGATAAGGATTCTCATAGGAAAGTTCTATCTATTAGACCAAAACTAGATTCTAATAAATGTCCTTCCAAAATATCTATAAATTATTGTATATTTACACAACAGAGTACTGTATAATGGATATGCACAACATGGATGAATCTTACAAACAAAATGTTTAATAAATGAAGGCAAGCAAAAAAATGATGTTGTATGATTCAGTTAATTTAAAAAATATCTCATCTATGAGTTGAGAAGTCAAAATAGTAGTTACCTTTCAGGAGAAGGGAAATTATATTAAAAAGAAAGTGGGACAAGATACGGAATTTAGGTGTACAGATAGTTTTCTATTTCTACCTTGGTGGTAGCTTGAAAGGTGTAATCACTTGGTTTTTATTCTTTGAACTATCTACTCATGATTTTTTGTACTATTTATACAAGTGTGCTAAACTGCAGCTTGAAAATTGTGTGGTTAATAAATGCATCTTTCTTGTCATCTGAAGTAGAGTTTTATGCAACATGGAAATACTGGTATATTTGTAAACAATATAACTACTTGAAATGAACAGATGTGGTTAAGGATGGAACATTCCTTTGAAGGCTGGGATAAAGATTTGAATCCTGACTCTGCCACTTTATATTTGCATCGCCCCAGTCACGTGATAGGTCTCATCAACATGGGAGGACAGTTTCCCATAGGGTTTCTGTCGATATTAAAATGTAACATGCCTAGCATGTTACATGTAACTGCCTCCCTTCTTCTCTGGGCAACCTACATGCCAAGCCAGGTGGTGGTGACTATTTTTCCCTAAATTGATGTTCTTCTTTCTTTGCAATTGCTATAAACCATTCACTGACTTGTGATATTCTTTATTTTATTTAGGTTTTGCCTTAAACCCACCAGCTGTGTTTTCCAACTGAATTAACAGTTATGCTTCTGAAAGCTAGAAATTTTTCTACTCAGGTGAGTAGAAGTTTCTTTTGCTCTAAAGGAAGTTAATAATAAGTTTTTTCCGTGTTATAATTCTTAAGTTTAACACATTTCAAACATGTAAAGAATTATTGGTTGGTTTTTTGTTTGTTTGCTTGTTTTTTGTATTTTGACCACACCTCCTAACACATCTCCTTGTTGTGCTGTCCAGTGCATTTTCACCAACTCTGTTTCAAGTTTAGCCGGTCTGTTCACTTTGCTGGCTCTCCTTTGGCCATGCCCGATCAGGTTATCTTCCCTGCCTCTTCTCCATTCTGGTCCACCCTAGTCTCCTCTGATGTGACCCCGTGACACCTAGTGCTTATGTTTAGTATTCACAGAAAAGTAACTGGCACAATTCTTTTTCTTTTCTGCTCAAATCTTACACCTGCATCTGTTTGGTTCATTCCATCTTACCCTCTGCTTTCTTTTTCTTAATTTCCTGAACTCCTTATCTTTTGCCTTATATCTGATATCCTTAATCTTGCCCCTTGTTTTGGAAATCCACATATACTGCTCCTCTGTTATGCTCATTAATACAAGCCTTTTTCTTTGTATTGATTTCCACTTGACTCCCCATGTGACAAGGAGGAAAACCTATCCCTCATTGATGACCTGAGAAGAATGGGTTCTGATGATTTTTTGTTTCTTTTGCTTGGAGGTTGTGGGAGATGAAAATAAAAATGGGATTGTTTAGGGCAAAGGATAGATCCAGAAACCTAAGAGAAGATGTCACTTACTGTTAGTTCTTAATCAGAGGTAATTTTGTCCCCCAGGGGATTTTTGGCAATGTCTGCACTTACTTTGGTGACTGTTACTGGCTTCTAGTGGATACAGGGCATAGAAGCTGATTAATATCCTATGAGGCACAGCAGCGCCTCTGGCAGTGAAGAATTATCTGTTCCCATAGGTCAATAGTACTAATGTTGAGACACCCAGACTCGAGAATTGCAGAAACAGGGGAGGAAAAACTGAGGAGATTGGAAGATTTTTAAGAAGAATTAGGTGGCTGTCTAGGTCCTCATGGGTTTTAACTACTTGCCAGAAGAGTGAGATTGGAGCAGCTGCCACAGAGAGTGGGACAGGACAGCGGTTTTAAAAGAGGATCTGAAGGAAGTCTCTCATGCTATTCAATGTTAATTTTTTTCTGCCAGTTCACTAGTTAAGAAATATTACTTTTCAAGTTTTTGGAAGACAAATTTGAGTTTCTTTTTGGATGGGACCCCACAATGAGATAGATTTAAGAGATGATAAAAGGTCTTATTTATGGATTCCCTGACACTACGTCCCCTCCTCATCCTCGATCTAAGCCTGTCTTAACCTTTGAGGAGGGAGTGGAGACCAATGCAACCCCATGATACAGTGTTTCAATATGCATGTCCTGGCCCTCCTGTGGAAGATCTAGGGGTTCTCCCTTGCCTCTTTTCTTTCATTTCTAATAATGGCACTCTAGTAACTTCACCTCTTTTAGTGGTCTCCAGATTTTAAGAGGTTTCTGCCCTGTACACTTGCGCTCATTTACCCATTTCATGAGACTGTTTATGTTGATCCTAATGGTTGCAGCTAAGCTGTTTGCAATCTTGTCAGAAGAAGGCAGGCTCAATTCCGGCAGCTGAAATTTCATGTTTAATGCAGGCATAATACGAAAAACAACTGCTGCAATCAGAAAAGGCCCCAGGGGGGACGTGTGGAAAGAGGAGTTTAGATAGCAGTCACACACGTTAACTGAGAATCTAACCCCAGATGAAATTACTCTTATTACAAAGCTCCAGTTTGTTACAGTACTTGCATTATTTTTCCCAAGGCTTATGTTATTTCTATTTGTAAGGGTCAGAAAAAATCCTAAATCGAAGTTAAACTTCCATGATGTAAAATATTACATCAGTATACACTGTTTTGGAAAGAAAAGAGATACATTTAAGTAGAGATCAGTAACAATTATGACTGGTTGACTAGCCAAAATCTTTTCCCTACCTCATTCCTGCTAGTAGAGCCCCGGTGATTGTAGTACCTATGTACTGCCTCAATGTAAGCCATTCATGGTATTGTCAATCCCTTTGCTAGTGATGGATTTAAGCTTGAGCATCTGACATAGTCCTGGTCCATCAGATTTACTCCTGGATGTTTCCCAAAAGGAGAACAGGTAAACAGAGTAGAAAGCTAACACCTGAGGAAGACCAGGGAAATGTGCAGAAACTTGTAGTCTCAGTGATATCATTGTGAGAACAAAGTTTAAGTTTCTTTGCATTGAGATTTACATTTACTTGCTTTAAAAACATTAAACTAATGAAACAACTTTATATTTTCCACAAAAGGTACACTATCTTCTTTTCGAAAAGAAATACTAAGTTTAGAGTCTATATGTTAGCAAGTCAGGAAGAAATGGTATGCTCTCCTTGTTTGTACACAAGAAAGAATGTTCTAAGTGGTTCGATCTCCACCACTTAGCCATCTCTGTGTCCTCGAGCAGCTTGAATTTTAATGCTATTAAGTCTGTGAGGTGCTCAATTACACATTTAGCATGAGTATTAGTATTTGTTAATTTGACACTTCACTTAAAGTTGTCCTGAATAGGGCTTCTATAGTATCAGTTTTTGTCCTCAGAACAAGTACATAAAATGCCTCCTTGTCCATATTAGTCTTTATTGTCCCTAATATTTCATGTAAATTCCATATATATTTTTACATGTAACCTGATATATATGGCTAGATCTATCTTCATAATCTTTAGTAAATGATTAGGGACCCAATTATATATTTTAATACGTGTACCACATGACTTGAATGGCAGGAGTTGGCAAATAAAAGAGAATTATAATCAGTCAGTAAATTTAGCACATATTTACCACATGCCTACTACCATTTTCTTCATTATTAACATCTCACATTTATATCGTGTTTTGGAAATTATGAAGTAATGTTATAACCATTTGTTCATTTTATGATTAACTTATACCCAGCACTATGCCAGATGCTGAAGGAATTTAAGAAAAATACAAAACTGACTTGGCTAACTGAAATAATGTCAAACAAAAGTTTTATTGAGAAATTTTACTTAAAATCAAATATTAGTAAGTCTAGAACATATTTCAACCACTCTCCACATTCTAGCTTTATAGTCATATGGTAGAAGAAAATGAAATATTTTGACACATGGCTCCATGGCACTATTTCTTTTTATCTCCAGCTTTATGGTGGTATAATTGGCAAATAAATATTGTGTATATTTAAGGTATATAGGTGATGTTTTGATGAATATACATTGTGAAATGATTATCCAATCAAGTGTTAATGTATTTATCATCCTACATAGTTACATATTTTTTTGTGGTGAAGAACATTTAAAAACTACTCTCAGCAAATTTCAAGTATTTAATGTGATATTATTAGCTATAATCACCATGCCACATACTGACACTCTTTGTAAGCCCAAAAGTAATAGATATTATGTCAAATCATTAAATTAAAGATAATTTTTAAAAATGTAGACACTTATTTTATTTGTTACTATCTATTTATCTAATCTTAATTACTGCCATTATATTACTTTCAAATCTTAAATCTTAATATTCAACTGAGAACCTGAAATGAAACCTGAAAATCTTCAGAAGAATTCTCTATAATAGTAGATTCTTTTATATTATAGTATAAAGAATTATTTGATTTTATTCACATACAACTTTGTCATTTTTACCTGTGGGAAGCTAAGAAGAAAGTTTGATTGATATTTTTAGCATATCGGGCTTTTTTTCTAAACCACCTGACATCTATTTTTTAAAAGAAAGCAGATGAGAAAATGGTTTTTCTTTGCAGTATACTAAATTCTCATAAGGTCGTGGTAATAAATAATATATTTATTTTGATCCAGAATTTATAGTTTTAGTAGCTAAGTGTGTCACTTAAACTCAAAGTCTTAATTAGGGTTATGGTGATTTAAAAAGGGCTCTGCTATGAGGCAAGCTGTCAGACTTCAGTCTTACCTCTTTTATTTCTACCTGTGTGAGCTTGGAAAATGTGCTAAACTTCCACAAGTCTAACTTTTTCTCATTTATAAAATGAGAACAAATACTATCTATACTATAGCTTGAAGCAAATTAAATCTAGAAATATATTAAAAAGATTATACAAAATGACCAAGTGGGATCTATCCCAGGAATGCAAGATTGATTTAACATGTGAAAATGTAGTGATGTAATGTATCATGTTAATTGAATAAAGAACAAATAAAAGCCCATGATTATCTCAAAAGATGAAGAAAAAAATATAACATAATCTACTACTGCTTCCTGATAAAAAGACCTATAAAACTAAGAGTAGAAGGAGACTTAATTCCTTCAAAAATCCCACAGTGGTCATCATACTTAATTGTAAAGATTGAATACTTTCCTACTAATATCAGGAACAATTCAGGAGTTTCTGCTTTCACCTATTCTATTCAACATTGTGTTGGAGGTTCTTCTCAGTATGATTAGGCAAGGTAGAGAAATAAAAAGCATCCAGACTGTAAAGAAAGAAGTAGCACTACTTATATTTCTAGATTACATAATCTTCTCTCCCTCTCTCTCTATATATATTTATAAAACACTAAAAAGTTTTAAAGGTAATAAAAAAATTTAAGAACATCTGTATACAAAATCAACTATATTTTTATAAATTAGTGTTGAAAAATCCAAAAATTAAATCAAGAATACTATTGTATTTACAACAGCATCAAAATGAAAAAAAATTAAAAATAAATTTAACACAATAAATGTGAGACTTTACTCCAGAAACTGTAAAACATTGTTGAAAGAATTTAAAGGAGCTCTAAATAAATAAAAGTATATCATTTGATCTTAGATCATAAGTTTTAATATTATTAAGGTGACAATATTCCTCAAATTGATCTACAGAATCAACACAGTTATCTATCATAGCCTCAGCTGATATTTTTGCAGGAATTGACAAAATAATCCTTAAATTCATATTGAAATTCAAGAGATCAAGAATAGTCAAAACAATTTTAAAACAGAAGAACAAATCTGGAGGACTCATGCCTCTCATTTTCAAAATGTACAGCTACAATAATCAAAACAGTGTGGCACTGGCTTACAGTACTGGCATCAGAATAGACCAATCAATAGACTAGAACTAAGAGTCTAGAAATCAACCTTCATTTATATTGTTAATTTATCTTTGATAACAGTTCCAAAACAATTAAATAGGGGTCAGAATATTCTTCTCAACAAATGATACTGGAATAATTGGATGTCCACCTCAAACTATCTAAAAACTTATCTAAAAATGTATCAAAGACCTAATTATGAGATGAAACTCTTAGAAGAAAACAGGTATATATTTTTGTTATCTTCAATTAGACAATGCTTTCTTAGATATGAAAAGCACAAACAATGAAATAAAAATTGATAAAACACACTTCTTTAATATTAAAACTCTTGCACTTCAAAGGGTTCCATTAAATTTTAAAAAATGGGCAAATTATCTGAACAGCCATTTCTAAAAAGAAGACAAACAAATGGCCAACATGTATACTAAAAAATATTCAACATCACTAATCATCAAAGAAAGGCAAATTAAAAAATCATCTCACCTCAGTTAGGATGACTATTTTCACAAAGACAAAAAATAACATATGCCAGCAATGATGTTGAGAAATGGAACTCGTATACATGGTTGATAAGAATCTACATAACCACTATGGAGAACCGTATGGAGTTTTCTCAAAAAACTACAGCTACAATTATTATGTGATCCAGCAATCCCACTACTGGAAATTTATCAAATGTAAAGGAAATCATTATATTGGAGAAATATCTGCATCCCCATGTTAATTGCTCCACTAGTCACAATACCAAAGATATGGAATCAACCTAAGTGCCCAACAACAGATGAATAGATACAGAGAAGTTATATATATATATATATATATATATATCACATACATATTCTATATATACTATATATATTCCATATTGTGTGTGTGTGTGTGTGTGTGTGTGTGTGTGTGTGTAATACTAGTTAGCCATAGAAAAAGAAAAAAATCCTGTCATTTGCCGCAACATAGATAAGTCTAGAGGACATTATGTTAAGTGAAATAAGCCAGGAACAGAAAGTTAAACACTTTATGCTCTCTTCCAATGTGTAATCTAAGAAAAGTTGATCTCATAGAAGTTAAAAGTAGAACAAAGGATACTATATGCTGAAAAGAGTAAGGGAATTGGAGAAATAGGAAGAGATTTGTTAAAGGATATAAAATTACAGCTAGGTAAGAGGAATACGTTCTAGTATTCCTCTAGAAGTATCAGTAGTATACTACTATAGGATGACCATTTGATAATATAGTATACAGTTTCAAATAGCTAGAATAATAATATTAAATGTTTCCAATACAAAGAAATGATAAATGTTTGAAATGATGGATGCTAATTACATTGACCTGATCACTGTACATTATAAGTATCAAAACATCACTATGTACTCCACAAATATGTACAATTATTATTTGTCAATTAAAAATTAATTAAATAATTGTTTTTAAAAAAAGAAAATGAAAAGCAATCATGAAATGGAAGAAAATATTAGCAAATCATATAATCTTAGGAGCTAATATATAATTGACCCATAAACAATGGCTCTGCATTGTCAAAAATTCACATATAACCATGAATTTTTAACCCAAAACTTAACTACAAATACTGTACTATTGGCTGGTAGCCTTGCTGAGAATATAAATTGTCAATTAACATATATTTTGTATGTTGTATGTATTTCATACTATATTATTACAAGAAGTAAGCCAGATAAAAGAAAATGTTATTAAGACAAGCAGAAGTTAAAATATATTTAATATTTATTAAGTTGAAGTACATCATCATAAAGGCCTTCACTTCCATTATCTCCACCTTGAGTAGTTGGATGAGAAGAAGGAAGAAGAGGAGGAGGTGGAGGAGGAGGAGGGAGAAGGAAGCGGAGAAGGAGGAGGGAGCAGGAAGAAGAGGTCATCTTTCTGTCTCAGGGGTGGCAAAGATGAATGGAAATCTGTGTATAAGTGGACTCTCATAGTTTAAACACATATTGCTCAGGAGTGAACTGTATAAAGAACTCAGTGATGGAAAGAAAAATAGCTCAATTAAAAATGAGGAAAAGATCTGTATTAAAAAAAGATATACAAATGGCTAATAAACACATGAATGTTCATATCAATTCATTCGTAAGAGATTTGTAAGCAGAAACAAGCCAAATGTAAATTAATTGTGGTTTTTTTTGTTTTTTTTTTTTAGTTTTGGCAATCAAACATGTTTATTACTTCAGACATTTGACAGTGCTCTCAAAGGAATCACCTTACTATAATTGTTCTCATTCTTAGACATATGTCTTTTCTTTTTTATATATATACATATTTTTTTATTTTAAAATTGTGGAGTACAGTTAAGGGTTACGTATACAAATATGCATTGTGCAGCTACCCTTGGTGATGAGGTGTGCCCCCCCATCTCCAGACAGATATTGACTACCATTAATCCCACCTCCCTTTCCCTCCCTACCCCCCACATAGTTTCCCACCACTGTCAATCCTTTTCTTATAGTATTACGATAGATGTTCAAGGTCCACTTATAAGTGAGAACATGTGATACTCAGATCTTTGTCTCTGTGAGAGATCACTCATATTATAAAATCTAATTCCATCCAGGTTGTTGTGTAAATTCATGATTTTATTCATTTTTATGGCTGCAAAATATTCCATTGTGTATATGTACAACATTTTTAAAATCCAGACCTCTTTTGATGGACAGCATGGTTGGTTCCATGATCTTGCTATTGTGAACACTGCTGCAATAAACATATGTGTGCAGGTATCTTTTTTATAGAGTGATTTGACTTCTTCAGGGTATATTCCCAGTAGGGAGATTGCAGGGTCATATGGAAGGTTGGTTTTTAGATCTTTTAGAAATCACCACACTGATT
>NW_007245927.1:260649-261007 GCF_000164805.1 Carlito syrichta
CTTTGTTGAAGATGAGTTGGTTGAGAAATTGAGGTTTTGCTTCTGGAATCTCAATTCTATTCCATTGGTCTATATGCCTGTTCTTGTACCAGTATCAGGTTGTTTTGATTATTGTTAACTTTATAGTAAAGTTTAAAGTCTGGTAGTGTGATACTTCCTGCTTTATTTTTTATTTTTTGCTGAGGATTGTTCTGGCTATTCTTGGTTGTTTGTGTTTCCATATGAATTCCTGTATTGTTTTTTCTAGATCTGAGAAGTATGTTGCTGGTAATTTGATGGGTATTACATTAAATCTGTAGATTACCTTAGGTAAGATGGACATCTTCACAGTGTTGATTCTTCCAATCCATGAGCATGG
>NW_007245927.1:261080-317008 GCF_000164805.1 Carlito syrichta
AGCATCCTTGTCTTGTTCCAGTTTTCAGGGAAAATGGTTCCAATTTTTGTCTGTTTAGGAGTCTGCTAGCAGTGGATTTCTCATAGATGGCTTTTACTATTTTGAGGTATGTTCCACGTAAGCCTAGATGTTTGAGGATTTTTATCAAGAAGGGGTGCTGGATTTTGTCAGAAGCTTTTTCTGCATCTAATGATATAATCAAGTGGTTTTGTTTTGATGTCTGTTGATGTATTTAATTACGTTTATGGCCTTATGAATGTTGAACCAGCCTTTCACCCCAGGGATGAAGCCTACTTGGTCATGATGGATGATTTTTGTGATGTGTTGTTGAATCCAGTTTGCAAGGATCTTGTTGAGAATTTTAGCATCTATGTTCATCAAAGATATTGGCCTGTAGTTCTCTTTCTTTGTTGGGTCTTTACCTGGCTTGGGTATCAATGTCATGTTAGCTTCATAAAATGATTTTTGGAGAGTGCTATCTTTCTCAATCACCTGGAATACTTTCAGTAGGATTGGTATCAGCTCCTCCTGAAATGTCTTATAGATTCTGCTGGAAAGCCATCTTGTCCAGGGCCTTTTTTTGTAGGTAGTTTTCTTATTACATAATCAATTTCCTGGATTATTATTGGTCTATTTAGGGTCTCGATTTCTTCTTGTTTCAACCTAGGCAGGTTGTATGTGATGTCAGAAAATCCTCCATTTCCTTAAGGTTTTCAAGTTTGTTTCCATACAGGTGTACATAATAGTCTCTAATGATCTTTTATATTTCTTCAGGGTCAGATATGACTTCGTCTTTTGTGTTTCTGATTGTGTTTATTTGGGTTTTTTCTCTCTTTTTCTGGGTCAGTCTAGCTAGGGGACCATCAATCTTGTTTATCCTTTCAAAGAATCAGCTTTCTGTTTCATTGGGGTTTTTTTTGTATTATCTTTTTGTCTTCTATGTCCTGTATTTGGGTTTTTATTTTGGTGATCTGGATTCTTCTGCTGAAATTAGGGTTTTGGTGGTCTTGCTTTTCCAGCTTCCTTAGATGACTTGTTAGGCTGTTAATTTGTGATCCTTCCATTTTCTTCATGTGTGTTTGTAGAGATGGGAATTTCCCTCTTCCTACAGCTTTCATGGCATCCCAGAGATTTTGGTAAGTTGTTTCTTCATTTTCATTTGTTTCCAGGTATCTTTTAATCTCTGTTTTGATTTTATCATTGACCCAGGAGTTGTTTAGCATCATGCTGTTTAGTGTCCTTGTCTTTGTGGGTTTGGGGGGAACCTTGTTGGTGTTGATGTTTACTTTTATTCCACTGTGATCTGAGAAGGTGCATGGCAAAATTTTGATCTTTTGAAATTTGTTTATGCTTGATTTATGTCCAAGTATGTGGTCAATCTTAGAGTACGTTCCATGCAGTGATGAGTAGAATGTATATTCTGTGGTCATTGGGTGGAGTGTTCTGTAGGTGTCAATTAAGTCCATTTCTCAAGAGTCACATTGAGGTTTTGGATCTTGTTGCTGATTTTTTGTCATGATGATCTGTCTAGGGTTGTGAATGGGGTATTAAATTTCCCAGCTATGATTGTGTTAGAATCGATATCTTTTTTTTTAGTTTACCTAGAAGTTGCTTTATGAAAGTTGGCACTCCTATGTTGGGTGCATATATGTTTATGATGGATATTTCTTGTTGATGGATTGAACCTTTTATCATTATGTAGTGGCCTTCTGTATCTTTTTAAATTTTTGATAACTTAAAGAGTATTTTGTCTGAGATTAAGATTGTGACTCCTCCTTTCTTTTTGTGTTCCATTAGCCTGAAAATTTGTTTCCCATCCTCTTACCTTGAGTCTGTGAGTGTCCTTTCTAGTGAGATGAGTCTCTTGAAGGCAATATTTTGTTGCTTGGTGATTTTTTTTTTTTCGAGTTAGAGTTTCACTCTGTCACCCAGACTGGAGTTTCACTCTGTCACCCAGACTGGAGTGAAGTGGCATGCTCCCAGCCACCGTAGCCTCAACCTGCTGGGCTCCGGCAATCCTTCCACCTCAGCCTTCCAAGTAGCTGGAACTACAGGTGTGCACTACCACTTCTGGCTAATTTTTTGGTTTTTTTGGAGAGATGAGGTCCCGCCAAGTCAAACCCATGGGCTCAGGAAATCCACTCACCTCAGCCTCCCAAAGCACAGGATTACAGGCTGAGCCACCAAGCCCAGCTGCCTGGTGATATTTTATCCATTTTTCCATTCTATATCTTTTCAGTGGTGCATTTATTCCATTCACATTCAGACTAATTATTGAAATGTGAGATTTAATCCCTATTATAAGGTTCTTATAGTGTTGTTGTTGTTGTTGTTCCTGTGTGCTTGTTGTCTTTCTTTTGGTTTTGGGGTTGGTTTATGTGTGTTTTTAATCTTTTTCCTGTACTCTTGTGAAGAACGTTGTTGTCTTTTTTTCCTTTTCTTCTGTCTTTAATATTTTCTTAAGTGTTTCTTGTAGTAGTGGTCTGGTGGCAGCGTAAGTTCTTAGGGATTGGATATCTGGGAAAGATTTTAATTCTCCCTCACTGATGAAGCTTAGCTTGGCTGGGGAGGTTATACTTGATTGAACTTATTTATCATTTAGAACTTTGAAGATAGGGCTTCAAGCTCTCCTAGCCTGAAGGGTTTCTGTAGATAAATCTGCGGCTATTCTAATCGGTCTTCCATGGTTAGTAATCTGACCTTTTTCTCTTGCTGCTTTTAGGATTCTTTCCTTTATATCTACTTTGTTTAGGTGAATTATTATGTGTCTGGGAGTTGGTCTTCTCATTTGTTGTCTTGTAGGGGTTCTCTGAATCTTTTGTGTTTGAATTTTCACATCACTGATGAGGGAAGTTTTATTGAATAATCTCATGGGATGTTTGTTCCAGGGTGGTCTCTGTCTCTCTTTCCACCTCAGGAAGTCCAATTACTCTTAGGTTTGGTCTTTTGAAGTAATCACTCATCTCTTGAAGGTTTTGTTTTTTTTTTTAAGCTTTTTTCTATGTTTTTGACAGTTTGGGTTAGTTCTATATTTTGGTCCTCAAGTTCTGAGGTTCTTTCTTCTGTTTGGCTAATTCTGCTTTCCATGTTTATCAGTTTGTTATTTATTTCATTCATAGTATTCTTACTACTATTATCTCAGTTATCAACTCCTTCCTAGTTTCCTCTTGTCTCTCCACAATTCTTTTTAATCTCTCCATTAATGTCTTGATATTTGAGTTTGTAGCTTGAGACCAGTCATTCTGGGGGCTCTTCATTGTTTGCATTATGAAGTCAGTTTTCTCAGTGTCTGGCCTCCCAGGGGTCTGTGAGAGGCCCATATTCTTTTTTTTTTTTTTTTTGGTTTTTCTTCATTTGTGTAGATTTTTCTCTCCCCCTTTCCCTCCCCTTCTTTAATTCTGTTTTTCAGGGAAGGTGGGGTTGCTTTTACTTCTTTTTGTTCAATCTCCTATTCTTCCTTATGAGTGTCCTCTGGCTTTGTTCACTTTTAAGGCTGGACTGTGGGTTGGGGCTGTACTTTTTGCAGTTTTGAGATTTAATTGAGGTGGAAGCTATGATTCAGAATCTATCTGCAGATCCCAGTATCCACCAACAGGTGTATGGGCACACTGGAACCTAATTCCCACTGCCTTACAAGCTTTCCATGCAGTGGGGTTTAGGTTTGCTCCCTAGAACCAAAGGAGGTAAGAAAAAGGAAAATAATGGAAGAAGAGGGGTCAAGAGGAAGTTGGAGAGAGAGAAGTGTAAGAGGAAAAACAGACATACAACCCAACTAATGAATGAAAAGAGACACAAGGCCAGAAAAGAGTAAAAAACAATGTTTCCTAAAGCATACCCATAATCATACAAAGACAGTCCAATAAAATTGTGTCTTTTGATGTGCTTTTCCCCAACACAAACAAATAGTCTAACTCAAAAAACAAATAAAAGTGAACAAAACAAACAGTCAAAACAATATAATCAAAAGAAGAAACCAGACTAGCTCTGGAGTCTTTCCTGAGTGTCTAAAGTCTCTTCAGCTTTGATCTCTAGCCTCTCCCCCTTTGCTTTCATTGCAGGCAGACAGATTTACTCATAACTTGGGTTGGTTCCCTTGGCTTGCTGCCTGAGAGGTCTGCCACAGGACTGAGGTGTCTGTGTCTGATTCAGTGTAGGGGAGGGCCTTCTGTCTCCTGTTTGGCAAGGTTACCTTAGAGACCAAGGCACTGACTGCTCATAGATGGGAGGGGCAATACGAATCTCTGCCTGGAAAATGGCTGCGGTGGGCAGCTCCTCTTTCACTGATCTTTTCTCTCCACTCATCCAGGTTCGTGGATGATCCACTATGACAGACTATGGTGGTGTGTGTCCAGTGTCAGGCACTGGGAATCAGCGATATAGCTGGGTGCTGCATGTGGTGTGCTGCCACAGCTTAGGGTGGAGGACGGAGCCAGGAATTCCTGGGCCGGAGCTGAGCACCAAGAGCAGCTATTCAGCACCTGGTAGCAAACAGCAGTAATCCCTTGCAGAGGCCGTAGTGCAATGGAGGCTGTTTGTTGTGTGAAACTGGCTATAGCAACCACCCCTGTGTTGTCAGCAGCTGTGGGGGCACTTGGAACTGCCTTTGGGAGCCACCTTTTGTGGAGATTGTCACAGTTCAGCTTGTCCCATCACCATCTTGCCTCAGCTGTAAATTAATTGTTTAATGGATAGATGAAATGTGGTATAACCCTTCCATTCCAAATGGAACATTATTTGTTAAAAAAAGAAATGAAGTTTTAATATACACTATAATAAAGATGTACCTTGAAAACATCATGTAAAATAAAATAATACAGCAACAATGGATCATATGTTAGTAGTTGACTAGGGTTGGTGGGATTGAGGGGCCATTGGGAGTGACTGCTAATGGGTAAGATACACCCATTAGCACCCACTGGGGGATGATAAAAATGGTATAAAATTTACTGTGGGCAATGTTTGCACAACTCTGCATGTTTGGGAAAAAAACATTGAATTTTAAGTTTCCAATGATGAATTTCATGGCCTGTGAATTTTATCTGCAATAGATTGAATGTTTGTGTCTCTACAGAATTCATATGTTGAAATTCTAATCCTCAAAGTTACGGCATTAGGAAGTGGTACATTAGGTAGGTGATCAGGTCATGAAGGTAGAGTCTTCATAAATGGAATTAGTGCCTACTTATTAGAGAGTCCCCAAGGAGATTCCTCACTCCTTCTACCATGTGAGGATGCAAGAAGAACACAGTCTGTCACCTGGGGGAAGACCCTCACCAGACACTGAATCTGCTGATACTTTGATCTTGGACTTCTCAGCCTCCAGAAATGTGAGAAAAAAATTTATGTTATTTTTAAGACACCCATTTTATGGTACTATGTTATAGTAAATAAGAAAAAATAAATAAATAAATTAGAATAAATCAACTAAAGACTAGTTGCTTTAGGGGAAAAAAGAGCCAATAAATATTTTTTAAGGTTTTCAGTATGATTTTTCATCAGAGGAATGTATTAAACCACAACCTGCTATCATTTAAATTCCTTCTTCAAATGGATTAACGATAGAGACAGGAAGAGCGACGGAACATATTAAGCATTGCTGAGGATATTGAGGGATTTAACTTATCCATCTTACTTGTGGCAGTGTAGATTGGTGCAAATGCTATGAAAGATACATCAGTGGTATTCAACAAAAAAATATTCATTTTCTGGAAATTCACACCCAGAATTTTTCTCGTACATATACACCCAAGAGAAACATGCACATGTGCTCACCAAAATACATGTCACAGATATGTCTATAGAGCTGGCTTCTAATCAAATCTTGACTGACAGTAGCATGGTTAAGTGTAGAGTGTCATATCTCCACAGTGGGATACTGTATATCGATGAGAATATGAGTACTTCAACAACCTGGAACAACATGGATAAATTTCACAAACATAAACTTGAATGGCATAATTATGGCACAAAAAGCACACACTCAGAAAATGAAGGTAATCCATGGTGTTAAAAGTTCAGATAGCAGGTGCCTTTGGGGAGTAGATGAAGAAGGGACTCACAGGGGCTTCTGGGCTTTGCTGAAACTTGTCTTATTCTAATCTGGGTTCTAATCACACAGCTGTGCTTATTTGTGAAATTTTACTGAGCTGTGAACATAAAATCTGTGCGGTACTCTCATGATTACAATATATTTTCTGATGCATGTTATAATTCAACACAATTTCTACAAAATTAATTAACATTAAATATTATATAGTTTAAGCTTATCACTAGTGCCATAAAACTACTTTTTAAAAAATCGGAGAATGCATCTGTTTAGGATGGCATTTATTCTGTGAGGAAAGGGCACAGGATGAATTTAGCAAAGGGTCACTCAGGTTCATTGTCCCATACTGGTAACATTATGAGGTTCAATGTTGAGTTCATGGGTGTTGATGTTGCTTTCATGCTTCATAATTTGTGTATGTTTTCACATTTCAATAAAGAGAAGAAGCATAGGAAATGAATAGGAGCCTGCTGTGGAAATCTGGGTGGGGGATGATGGTAGGCTGAAGCTCTGTGATGGTGGTGAATGCTTCAAGATATATTATTTTAAATGAGAATCTACATTAAGTGCTATTTGACAGCATGTGAAGGTGAAGCACATGCTTCTGGTCTGAACAACTGAGTAGATAGTGGTGCTATGAACGATCCAGTGAAGAAACAGATTTGTAGAGCACATCAAGAACATTGTTTTGAGCATGTGTAAATTGAGGTACAAGTGGGGAGTTAATACTGAAATATCAGGTGAGCAGTTGGATAGATATAAATATGATTCTTAGAGGAGATGTCTGAGTGGACAAACTGAATTTAGAAGTCATTATCATAAAAAAGGTGTCAGAAAATTCTTGGGATGGATGACAATTCCTAAGAAAAGAATGTACGGACAAGTAAACATAAGAGTCCAAATTTGAGTCCCCAATAAATTTAAGAGGATAATTTGAGTGGACAGGAGTAGCTAGTAAGTAAGAGTTTAAAAAATCATCAATTAGATAGAAAGGTATCCAAGAGAAGGACCTTGTTTCAAGAAATTTCAGCTCTGTAAGAAGAGACAAAAAGGCAAGCAAAATGAAAACATAGAAATCATTATTGAATTTAGAGATACACAAATCAAAACCTTACTAAAAAATATCAATTGAGTGGCAGGCAAAGAAGACAGATAGGAATGGATTAAAAGAGTGGATAGGAGAGTGGGGAGGGAGACAGTCCACCTGGCAATTTTTTGTGAAAGTCTTTCTGTGAACAGATGAATATCTTGGTAGCATACAGCACTGTTGTTATTATGAGATTATTTGTGAATGATCACATATCTGGAATATAATAGGTGTTAAATAAATATTTTTGAGTGAATTAATAAATGAACAGAAATGTCCTTATGCTATTTTTTCCAAAAGTAACTCAAAATACTCTTCCATAAGTCTTAATTTTGTTTTTTTCCAAAATCCCAAACAAAAATGTGAGATGTGTGTTAAAATATGTTCAATAACTTTACATTTCACCAGTGGAAGGCCTAAGGTATGTCCAATGTCTTGATTGACAAATGTCTCCACTTGCGACAGTAAGGAATATAAATATATTTACATATGAGGGAAGACTCCCCCCAAAATGAATTTATTTATTTAAAAATGTGTATCTATTCTTAAATGTTTAAACTTCAGTCACTTTCAAAGTATTCTCCATTTGATGCAATACAATTATCAAGACACTTTTTCCACTGCTGAAAAGTTTTTCAGTTCATTGATTTTGATGCCTTTTAGTGCTTCTGCTGTTTTTTGTTCACCTCCTCCACATTGGCAAAATGTGTCCTTTTGAGGACTTTTCATCCAGGGAAACAAAAAGAAAGTCACTTGGGCTGAGATTGGGTGAATAGAGAGGATGGGACATGGAGGTCATGCCATTTATGGCCGACAACTACAGAACACCCAGCATGGCGTATTGTCATGCTGGAAGGATCAGTCACCTGTTTGCTACAACTCAGGATGTTTTTTCAGCAAATCTTGATGCACAATCCCACTAGCTGGTACACTGATGGGTCCCGAGAGCACGTACCTAGGGTGGGAAGCCGGTGCCACATAGTCTGCCCTCCAAAAGATAACTTGGCTTATTGGGTGGGAATCTCCTTTCATAAATTAAACCAATGAACAGTTATTCTATGCTTCATATATGAAAGATTAGTATTAGACATTGTAAATTTCATTTAAAAATTTTAAAACATTTACTATTTTATTCTGCTTGCCATACTCACTACAGAATGAAAAACATCCGAACAAAATTATTGAAAATGAATGTATCTCTACAAATTTGAAATACTCTAATAAACATAGTATTGTACTACTATGCTACTAGTAATAGATTTTGAGGTTATATTCATTAAAATATATTTAAGTAGGTCCATCAGTGGTTCACTCAAGTTGTGAATTTGTCTATGAAATCCGATTACCCTTTTTGCAAAAAGATCAAGGTCTGCAGAGTTCCCTTAACTTTCTTAATTGAGATCTCTGTGGTTATATTATAAATATATATCAACAAAGAGAAAAAGTTAGAAATATTCCACAAACCTCCAGGATTTGTTTTATGATAATTAACAATGACATATCAACATTTTATTTGTGGAATCAAATAGAGACAAGTATATTTATATTTAGTTTCTAAGTTTTTATTTTTTTGGTTGTTGTTGTTGTTGAAAATGGACTATAGTATGCCATAAACTACAACCTAAAAGCTTTAGCTGGGTAAATTTTGGATATCTCTTAAAATGTATGCTTTACCTATCCTTTTCTAAAGTCATGTACAAACGTTATACATGTATAATATGTTGTATTTATTTTTCTGAGAAATGACTTTATTTTAAAAAATCACAAAACCCAACTAGCCCAAACATAGAATTATTTAATTTAATTATTCTGCAATTTAACTCAATCATCATTTTAAATTTCCATTCTGTCTTATGACAGAAAACTTTATGGTTCCTTTCAGTTAAAATTGAACTCGGTCATCTCATTTTCCTTCTCCTTGTACCTTCTTGAAGATGTACAGAAGTCCTCAACATCTTAGTCGTATATAAAATTGCTAGGATGAAGCATCAGGTTCAAGCAGAGCCTTTATCTTCTGCTGAAATTTGCCAGATACAACATTGCTTTGTCTTTGACATCTTTGGAGTTGCCAGAGTCACCCTCCAGGTCCACATGAGGCCTTTTGGGTCATCTCAGTTGATCCTTGACATTGTGAGTTCATCAATCCACACCCTGTCCCTTCTAGCCTTTGTTACCTACAGGAAAATGTCAGCAGATATCTTTTACAGTCTGGAGGCCAAGATAAGTGAAAGGAATCTCTCAGACCTTCTCTAACTCTGTGAATATGTGTTAAGTTTGTAAGTACCATGCCTTCCCTAGTGGAAAGGAGAAGGCATTGTGCAGATGGTGTGTTAATTCCTTTGGGATGCTATAACCCGCGTGGCTCATGAACAACAGACATTGATTTCTCACAGTTCTGGAAATTCAAGATCAAAGTGCCAGCAGATTTGGCCTATTGTGAAGATCTGGTTTCTGGTTTATAGAAACAGTGCTTGCTGATATTGTCCTCACATGGTGGCAGGGGTGAAGGAGCTCTCTGGGGTCTCTTTTATGAGTGCATTAATCCTGTGAGGGCTTTTTATGAGGGATTCACTCTCATGACCTAATTGTATCCCAGAGCTCCCAACTCCTAATACAATCACCTTGGGGTTTAGGATTGCAACATATAAATTTGTGGGGTCCTGCAAATGTTCAGACAACCAGCAAATAAATCAGATGAATTCAGTAACATATATATTATCTTCTCCCTTTTTAAGTCTATTTATATACAATATGAATTATATATAATCTTTATATGTATATGTATATATATGCATTGTATAGTGGGGAAGAAGTCTGGGCTTTAAGTATATCTACCACTCTCACCTGTGCATACTGTTCCTGATAGGTAATTTTTTGTTCTTCCACTCCTTCCCCACCCCCATCCCTTTTGAACCTCCAATGTCCCTTTAACCATTCTATATGCCTTTGCAGATCCTCACTTTTAGCTTCACTTATAAGTGAGAACAAGCGGTGTTTGGTTTTCTGTTCCTGAATTAGTTTACTTAGGATGATGTTCTTCAATTCCATCCATGTTGCTGCAAAAAACACGATTTCATTCTTTTTGATGGTAGAACAATATTCCATAGTGTATTTAACCACATTTTCATTATCCACTGATCAGTTGATGGGCATTTAGGTTGATTCCAGTTTTCGCAATTACGAATTGTGCTGCGATGAACATGTGAGTGCAGGTGTCTTTTTTTATACAACAACTTCCGTTCCTTTGGGTAGATATCTAGTAGTGGGATTTCTGGATCAAATGGTAGATCTACTTTTACTACTTTGAGAAATCTCTATATTGATTTCCATAGAGCTTGTACTAATTTACACTACATTTACAATGTATTAGCATTCCCTTTTCACTACATCTGCACCAGCATGTATTTTTTTTAATAATGACATTCTGACTGGTGTAAGGTGGTATCTCATCATAGTTTTAATTTGCACTTCTCTGATGATAAGTGATGTTGAGCGTTTTTCATATGTTTGTTGGTCATTTGTATATCTTCTTTTGAGAGATGCCTGTTTTTTCTTTTTTCTTGCTAATATGTTTGAGTTCTTTGTAGATTCTGGATATCATTCCTTTGTCAAATGTATAGTTTGTGAATATCTTCTCCCATTCTATAGGTTGCCTATTTGCTGTGCTGAATATTTCTTTTGCTGTGCAGAAGCTTTGTAGTTTAATCGAGTCTCACAACTTATTTTCATTTTTGTTGCATTTGCTATAAGGTTTTAGTTACATATTATTTGCCTAGACCAATGTCCAGAAAAGTTTTCCCTAGGTTTTCTTCTAGAATTTTTTTGGTTTCAGGTCTGACATTTAAGTCTTTAATCCATCTTGAGTTAATTTTTGTATATGATGAGAGATAGGGATCAAGTTTTATTTTTTTCTACATGTAGCTATCCAGTTTTCTCAGCAGGGTGAATAGGGTTGAATAGGGTGTTGAATAGGGTGTCCTCTTTCCTGTGTACGTTTTTGTCTGCTTTGCCAAAGATCAACTGCTTGTAGGTATTTGAGTATATTTCTGGATTTTTTATTCTGTTCCATTGGTCCACATGTCTGCTCTTGCACCAGTACCATGCAGCTTTGTTAACTGCAGCCTTTCAGTATAATTTGCAGACATGTAATATGATGCCCCAAGCTTTGTTTTTTGTGTTTTTTTTGTTTTTGATTAGAATTGCTTTGGCTAGTCTGGCTCTTTTTGGTTCCACATAAATTTTAGGATTGTCTTTTCTAATTCTGTGAAAAATGACATTGGTAGTTAATTGGAATTGTGTTGATTCTGTAGATTACTTTGGATAATATGGTGATTTTAACAATGTTAATTCTTTCAATCCGTGAGCATGGAATGTTTTTCTATTGGATTTGGTCCTCTACAATTTATTTCATCTGTGTTCTGTAGTTCTCCTTATAGAGATCTTTCACTTCCTTGGTTACATATATTTCTAGGTATTTTAGCTTTTTGGCTGCTATTGTAAGTGGAACTGAGCTCTTGATTTGATTCGCAGCTTGGTTGCTGTGGTGTATAGCAGTGCTACTGATTTGTGTGTGCTGATTTTGTATCCTGAGACTTTATTGAATGCGTTTATCAAAAGTAGGAGTCTTTTGGAGAAATCATTAGGATTCTCTAGGTATAAGATCACATCATTGACATACAGAGATAGATTGATTTCTTCTTTTCCAATTTGGATACCCTATATCTCTTTTTCTTGCCTGATTGCTCTGGCTAGAACTTTCAGTTATACATTGAATAGACGTGGTGAAAGTGGGCAATTTTGTCTTGTTCCCGATCTTAGAGGGAATGTGCTCAACTTTTCTGTGTTCAGGATGACATTGGCTGTGGGGTGTTGTTATGTGGCTTTTATCATTTTGTGGAATGTTCCCTGTTTGCTTATTTTGCTGAAGGTATTTTATCATGAAGGGATGCTGAATTTTATCAAATGTTCTTTCTGTATCTATTAAAATGCTCACATGGTTTTTGTTTTTTTATTCGCTAATCTGATGTATCATGTTTATGGACTTGCATATGTTGAACCACATTTGAATCCCTGGGATAAAACTCACTTGATTGTGGTGGATTATTATTTTTTTACGCACTGTTGAATATGGTTTGCTTATTGTCTTGTTGGGGATTTTCACATCTGTGTTCACCAGGAATGTTGGCCTGCAGTTTTCTTTTTGTTGTTGTTGTATCTTTGTTGATTCTGGTATCAGGGTGATACTGGCTTTGTGGAATGACCTAGGAAGAGAATTCCTTACTCCTCAATCTTATGGAATAGCTTCAGTAAAATCCGTACCAGTTCTTCTTTGAAAGTCTGGTAGAATTAGCAGAATGAAGGACAAGACACAATTCCAATATCTGCTGCCATGAGTCCGTCATGTCCTGGACCTTTTTTTGTCAAAAGACTTTTAATTACAGTTTCATTCTTGTTATTGGTCTGTTCAAGGTTTATATTTCTTCCTGATTCAAGGCTGAGGGAGTTATGTTTTCAAAAATTTATGCATTTTTTCTATATTGTCTAGTTTGTTCATAATAATATTGGGTGATGTTTTGTATTTCCATTGTATAAGTTATAAAGTCTCCATTTTCATTTCTGATTCAGCTAATTCAAATCTGTTCACTTTGTTCCTAAATTAATCCAGCTAGTGGTCCATCAATTTTATCTTTTCAAAGATCCAATTTTCATTTCATTGATTTGTTGCAATTTTTTCATTTCAATTTCATTTAGTACTACTCTGATCTTTGTCATTTCTTTTCTTCTGCTAGTTTTGAGTTTGGTTTGTTTGTGTTTTTTCTAGTTTTTGAGGTATGACATTAGGTTGTCAATATACAATCTTTCAGTCTTATTAATGTAGGTCTTAAGTGCTATAAATGTTCCTCAGAACACAGTTTTGACTGTGTTTCAGAGGTTTTAATAACTTCTTTCATTGTTTTCATTCGTTTCAAGGAACTTTTTAATTTTTATCTTGATTTCATTGTAGACTCAAGGATCAATCAAAAGCAGATTGTTTAACTTCCGTGTTTTTGTTTTGTTTGTGAGTTCTTCTTGAAGTTAATTTCTAGTTTTATTCCTCTGTGGCTTGAAAAGTTACTTGATATCATTTTGATTTTTTGCATGTATTGAGCTTTGATTTGTGTCATATCATATGGTCTATCTTGGAAAATGTTTCATGTGTTCACAATATAAATGTGTATTCTGTAGCTTGGGGGTGGAATGCTTTGGAGATGTCTGTTAGTTCCACTTGCTCTAGGGTCCAGGTAACTCCAATGTTTCTTTGTTGACTTTCTGCCCTAATGATCTGTCTATTGCTGTCACTGGAGTGTTGAAGTCTACCACTATTATTGTATTGCTCTCTCTCTTTCTCTCTTGCTCTTTTTTTTAAGGCATCATAGAATTTGCTTTATAAAGCTGGGAGCTCTGGTGTGAGGTACATATGTATTTAAAATTGTTGTGTCTTCTTGTTGAATTGATCCCTTTATCATTATATAATAGTCTTTTTTTTTTTTTTTTTTTTTTACTTTTAACTGTTGTTAACTTAAAGTCTGTTTTATATGATATGAGAATGGCTACTTCTGCTTGTTTTTGACTTCCATTTGCATGGAATATTTTTTCCTATTCCTTTACCTTGAGTCTATAAGAGTGTGCAATAAGTGGTCTCTTAAAGGCAGCAGGTATTTACATTGTGTCTTTTTATCAATTCTGCCAATCTATATCTATATGATATATCTATATAGTGGGGCATTGAGATAATTTATTTCAGGCTAAATAATGATATGCAAGGTATGATTCCATTCATCATGCTGTTATGTGGTGCCTTATTTACTTATTTATTTGTTTGTTTATATCATGTTGGTGTTCTATAAAGCCTGTGAGCTTTATGATTTCCAGTGCTTTTCTGTAGAAGTATTTTGACCTTTTTCTTTAAGTATCTTGCAGGGTCAGTCTAGTGGTGACAAGTTCCCTCAGTGCTTGTCTGAGAAATACTTAATTTCTTCTTCATTTATGAAATTTAGTTTTGTGGAATACAAAATCCTTGACTGTTATTCTATTTGAGGAGATTGAAGTTGGGACCTCAGTCCCTCTATCTTGTAGGTTTCTTCTGAGGAGTCTGCTATTGGTCTGATAGGTTTATCTTTGTAAGGTATTTGATGCTTTTGTCTCACTGCTCTTAAAATCTTTCTTTCACATTAACTTTGCATAGCTGGATGATTATATGCCTTGGGAATGACCTTTTTGTAATGAATCTTCTAGAGCTTCTTTGAACTTCTTTCATCTGGATGTTTAAATCTCTGATTATGCCAGGCAAGTTTTCCTCCATTACTCCCTCAAATAGGTTTTCCAAACTTGTTATTTTCTCTTCTTTCACAGAAACATCTATGATTCTTAGGTTTGGATGTTTTACATAAACCTACTTTTCTTTGAAACTTTGTTCCGTTTTCTTGATTCTGTTTTTCCTTATTGCTGTCTCATCAGGCTAATTAAAAAACTTTGTCTTCATGTTCTAAGATTCCTTCTTCTACTTCTTCTAGTCTATTGTAAAAACTTTCCACTGCTTTTTGAACTTTACTAAATGATTCTTTCATTTCCAGAATTTTAGTTTTTGCTTGAGGTAGTGATCTGCTTTTACAATTTTTCATTCATGCCCTAAATTGCTTTTTAAAATTTCTTTGTGATGGTCTTCAGTCGACTCCTCAATCTCATGGAGCAATTTTATACTCAACCTTTAAAATTCTATCTCTGAAACTTCAATGATTTCATTTTGGTTAGGGCCCATTGCTGAAACGTTAATGTAGTCTTGAGGGCATTGATGAACTCTGGTTTTTTTTAAAAAAAATTCTATTGTCAGAAAGTTAAAAAACTATTTAAGTATTTAAAAAGTATTTAAGTATTAGAAAAAATAAAAGACAGTTTAAAAAGATAATAATGAAAACTCATGAAAATTTTCATGATATGATATATCAGAACTTGTGAGGTGCAGCTAAAACAGAGCTTTGAGGGACATGTATATCCCTAAATGCACATATTAGAAAATAATAAAAGTTAAAGGTAATTATTTAAGGTTATAAGAAAGTAAAGAAGAACCAACTCAACCTATGGAAATTAGAAGAAAAATCAACAACAAAGAAACCAAAGTCAATAAATTATGATGCAAAAGCAAATTGGAGAAAATCAGAAAGTCAAAAGCTGATCTGTTGAAAGATTAATTATGAAAGTCTAGTCAAAATGATTCAGAAGATGAGGAAAGCATAAATATTAATACCCAGAATAAATAAGGACACCACTATAAATCCCAAACCCTTAAAAGATAAAAAGATAATGCTATAAACACCATTTGTTACACAAACTGACAAGTTGAGTAAAATGTAAAAATTTCTCAAAAATAGAATTTGCCAAAATGAATGAAGAGTAAATGGAATATAGGAATACTTTTAATCATTAATAATAATTTTTTTTCCACAAAGAAACCTCCAAGCCAGCATGGCTTTACAGGGGAATCCTTAAAACTGTTTATGAAATTAATAACACTAAGCATTCAAAATCTTTCAGAAGAAAAAAGGGGAACATTTCTCAAGTAGTTTTTTTTTTAAATAAACTCTATCTAAACTTTGTACTTAAAAAATTGACAGACATTACGTGCAAGGTAAACACAGAGAAACCTCTCTCTTGAATATCATGCAAATATTTAAACAATCTATCATAATTGAAAATGCAAAAATTCTAAAAGAATGATTAACAAGTTGACCCCAATGATTTATACAAAGGATAATATGTTGTTATCAAGTAAGCTTTGTTTGAATTGTGCAGTGATTTATACATAGTTGGACTATTATAAAATCTCAATAATATTAATTTATGACACTAAAATAAAGGAGAGACTATATCAACACTTCAATATATAAATGAAATTAAAATATTTTAAATAAAATTTCTCAGTAAACATGGATGGAAGTGCACCTTCAAATCTCATCAGGGCTATTAAGCAAAAAACAAAAGCGAACTTACAGTAAAACCATAAGCGGCAAAATGGTGAAATATACAAAATATTTCATTTTTCAGGACAAGAATGCCTATTCATAACATTTCTATTCAATATTAGACTGATCCGATACTGTACCAGTACAATAAAACAAGAACAATTGAGAAAGGATATAAGAGTAAAATAAATACATAAAATATTATTTACAAATAAAAAGCTAGAAAATTCAAAATAGTCTAAATTTAAAATTAATAAGTAAATTTAGAAAGGTGATGGGGTACAAAATGAATAATAAATAAAACAAGTTTTATATCTGCATATCTGCCACAAACAAATAATAAATTATTAGAAAATACTACATAAAATAGTATTAGGAACCACCAAATGCCAAGAAATAAACTTAACAAAAAAGACACAAGACTTTTATACTAATAAATGGAAACCATTATTGAGAACAAATAAAGAAGTATAAATAAATGGCTTTTTGCAATGTTGTAAGATGTTAATACTATAAATAAGTCAAGCTCCCAAAATGAATCTATCAATACAATGCTTTCACATTTCTTGCAGGATCTGTGTTTGTATGTGTGAGTTTTTTAGTGTGCAAGTCAACAAGTTGATTCCAAAGTGAATATGGCCATGCAAATGACTATGAAAAGTGAAGACAGTATTTTGAAGATCAGAGTTGAAGGCCTATAATATCACATAATAAGAAGATGCCAAGGTATTTCATTTTTTTGTGGCTATTATGAATGGGATCATGCTTTTTATTTGGAATTCTGTCTGTTTATTGTTGGTGTACAGGAATGTGACTCTGTTTTGCACATTTATTTTATACGCCAAGACTTTGCCAAAGTCTTTTATCAGTACAGGAGGTTTTTGACAGATTCTCTTGGGTTTTCAAGGTATGGAATCATGTCATCCACTAAGAGAGATAACTTAACATCCTCTTTTCCTATTTGGATACACTTGATTTCCTTCTCTTGTCTAATTGCTCTAGCTAGGACTCTCAACACTGTGTTGAAGAGGGAGGGTGAGAGTGGGCAGCCTTGTCTTGTTCTGGTTTTCAGGGGAAATGGTTCCAATTTCTGTTCATTTAGCAATATTTTGGCTGTGTGTTTATCGTAGATGGCTCTTACTACTTTGAGGTATGTTCTATCTATGCCTAGGTGTTCAAGGGTATTTATCAAGAAGGGATGCTGTATTCCATGACGCATCTAATGATATAATCATGTGGTTCTTGTTTTTACATCTGTTGATGTATTTAATTATGTTTATGATCTTGCTTTGTGTTGAACCAGCCCTGCATCGTGGGGATGAAACCTGCTTGGTCATGGTGGATGATTTTTGAAATGTGTTGTTGGATCCAGTTTGCTAGAATCTTGTTGAGAATTTTTGCATCTATGTTCATCAAGGATATTAGCTTGTAGTTCTCTTTCTTTGTTGGATCTTTACCCAGTTTAGGTATCAATGTGATGTTAGCTTCACAAAATGATTTGAGGAGAGTTCTGCCTTTCTTGATTGCCTGGAATACTTTCAATAAGATTATTATCAGCTCCTCCTTTTATGTTTTGTAGAATTTTGCTGGAAAGCTGTGTGTCCAGGGCTTTTTCTGTAGGTAGTTTTCTCATAATGAAGTTAATTTCTTGGGTTGTTATTAGTCTATTTAAGGTAACCAAAGAAGTAAAAGATCTGTACAGTAAAAACTACAAAACAGCCGGGCTCAGTGGCTCAGCCTGTAATCCCGCGCCTTTGGGAGGCTGAGGTGAGTGGATTGCCTGAGCCCACAGGTTCGAGACCTGCCTGGGCAACTTGGTGAGACCTCATCTCTACAATAAATCAAAATGAGCCGTGCATGGTAGCGCGCACCTGTAGTTCCAGCTACTTGGAAGGCTGAGGCGGAAGGATCGCCGGAGCCCAGCGGGTCAAGGCTGCAGTGGCCGGGAGTGGCCACTGCACTCCAGTCTGGGTGACAGAGTGAGATTCCAACTCAAAACAACAACAACAACAACAACTACAAAACACTGCTAAAAGAAATCAAAGAAGACACAAACAAATGGAAAAACATTCCATGCTCATGAATTGGAAGAATTGACATTGTTAAAATGTCCCTCCTACCAAAGGAAATCTACAGATTTAGCACAATACCCACTAAATTCCCAACATCATTCTTCTCAGACCTGGAAATGACAATACAGAAATTCATAAGGAATCATAAAAGACCATGAATAGCCAAAACAACTCTTAGCAAAAGAAGTAAAGTGAGAAGTATCAGACTTCCACACTTCAAACTCAACTATAAAGCTACAATAATCAAAACCTCTTGGTATTGATATTGATAGAAGTACAGGCATATGGACCAATGGAACAGGATAGAGATTCTGGAAGCAAAACCTCAATTTTTCAATCAATTCATCTTCAGTGAAGCTTCCACCAACAACCACTGGGGAGAGGAGAACCCGTTCAGTAAATGGGAAAACTGGCTGACCACATGCAGGAGACTGAAACAGGACCCCTAGCTATCACCATACACAAAAATCAACTCTAAGTGGACCAACTATCTAAATGCAAAACCTCAAACTATAAGAATCTCAGAAGAAAACATATGAAACACTCTTACAGAAATTGGAATAGGCAACCACTTTCTGATCAACTCTCCTAAAGCGAATGCCATAAAAGATAAGGTAGACAAGTGGGTCTTCATCAAACTGAAAAGCGTCTGCAAAGCAAAAGAAACCCTCAAGAGAGTTGGGAGACAGCCCACAGAATGGGAGAAAATATTTGCCAACTGTAAATCTGACAAAGGTTTAACATCCGGCATCTACGAGGAACTCAAACATGCCAAAAGGAAAAAAAAAATCTTATTTAAAAATGGACTGCTCATATGTCTTCTCAGAAGAAGACATATGAGCAGCCAACAAATACATGAAAAAATGCTCAGCCTCACTAGTCATCAAAGAAATGCAAATTAAAACCACTCTGAGATACCACCTAACTCCAGTCAGGATGGCCAAAACAATAACTCAAAAAACAACAGATGCTGGAGAGGATATGGGGAAAAGGGAACACTTCTACACTGTTGGTGGGAGTGTAAACTAGTACAACTCCTGTGTAAAACAGTGTGGCAATTTCTAAAATATCTAAAAATCGACCCTCCATAGAACCCAGCAATCCTCTTTCTGAGACTATACCCAGAGAAACTCAAATCATTCTATAAAGAAGATACCTGCATACGCATGTTTATTGCAGCATTATTCACAATAGCAAAAACATGGAACCCATCGTGCTGCCCATCACAAGTGGACTGGATAAAGAAAATGTGATACATTTACATGATGGAATATTAAAGAAAAAGAAAATTATGAACTTCACAACAACTTGGATGGAATTAGAGTCTATAACACTCAGTGACTTATCACAGAAACAAAAATCTGAGTACTACATGAGTGTACTCATGAATGGATCCTGAACATTTATCATAATACCATAAGAAAGGGATTGACAGTAGTAGGACACTGCCAGGGGATGGGGAATAACATCAATAAGAGTACCAAACTTTACCTGTATGATGACCACTTATGTACCTAACCCTGAATTGTACCCATGTAATTAAAAAATTAAAATAAAAAAATCGAATATATATATATATACACACACACACATATATACATATTATATAATAGAATATATAACAAAAATATAAATTATCACAATGTGCAAGTGGGGAAAAATGGATAATATAAACAGTAGACCTGAGTCTAGAAGTAGACTCATGCGTATATATACTCCTACTTAATGATGAAGACAATACTTACTATAGGGCCTTTTCAGTAAGTGGTGCTGGGATTCATGAATTTTCTGTATGTCAAAAACAACCTACATTCTTATTTTAAACTATACACAAAAATTAACTTCTGATATATTGTAGGTCCACATGTGACAGGCAAACTACAAAGATTTAGAGCATATCTTCATGACCTTAAACTAGGCAAATATTTTACATAGAATAAAAAAGCACTAATCATAAAGAAAAAATAAATTGAACCATATTAAAACTAAGAACTTTGATTGTCAAAAAATATCATTTAAAGAAAATGATGAAACAGTATCAAAAAGGGAAAAATTTTGTATTATATAGACATATATATATATATATATATATATATCTGAAGGAGATATATAATTTCTGAAGAAAATGCAAAGTATCTATATTCAATACATATTATACCAATATTAAAAAACCAAATTATCCCATAGAAAAATGGTTAAAGTACTGAAGCAGACACTTTATACACAAAGATATATGAAAATGGCCAATAAACACTTCTAAAGGAAGCAAACAGGTAGTTTAACTTTCAGATTGGAAGAAGAAGTTAGAATGATAAAAATGAATCAATTCTGTAGAAGGTTAAAAAGGAGAAAAAAGTGGATATACATAAATGGTTGAAAAAATGGAAAAATAATTTGTAATTAAATTAGCTTTAAATAGTTGAAATCTTCAATAAAAAGATGAGTATAATAAATTAAAAGTCAATTATGCAATATTTGTGAGAACATAGCTAAAAATATAGACTTGTTGAAAATAAAGTATATGTAAGGTGTATATCTATCTCTATATGTGAAACACTAAAAGAAAGTCTAGCTGTGTTAATATCATATTAAAGAGACAAGTATTGTGTGTTAAGAAGTTAATGGGATACTGTAATCATAACTGAATGCTCTATTGTCTATAAAGCTAAAACTAAATATATACTCTAGTATAAAGCTCTACACATGCATAGTAGAATATATGCACAATGCTCTTTATAACAGCATTCCTCATGATAGTAAAACAATGAGAAATAAAATGTCCATCAAAAGTAAAAAAGCTAAATAAATGGAGACATATCTGTACAGTACAGTTCTAGGCCACAATGGATCACAGCTAATTCATATAACACTAATAACACAAACAAAAACTGAATAAAAAAAGCCATAAAAGAAATCACAGAGTATTACTCTTTCTAAAAGTTCAAAGCTAAAAAAAATTCATTTTGTCATATGCAAAACTTATAAACTATGCGTAAGTTGAAAATTATAACTTTATGAAAAGGAATATCAATTACCAACATCATTCATCATGAAAATACAAATTAAAATCAAAATAAGATAATCAACACACCCATTAAAAATCCAAAATGAGAAAAGAAAATTGTGCTACTGAGGAATTGAACTCTCATATACTACTGGTGGGTGTGTAAATTAGTGCAACCTACCAAACTTTGGAAAATATTTTGTTAATATTTACCAAAACAGCATGTATGTACAACTCCACCCCTAGATAAATAACCAACAGAAATATATACATTTGTTCAACCACAGACATATACCATAATATTCATAAAAATATTTCTAATAGCCCTAAACTGGAAACAAACCACATATCCACCAACAATAGAATAAATAAATAAATTCTGGACTAGTCCTGTGGTAGAAGACTATTCATTTTTGAGAATGAAAAATCTGCAAGATTGAACCATACCAAAGAAAGCTTGCTTTTGTTGTTCTTGTTCCTGATTTTAATGGGAATGTTCCTAATAGTCTATTGTTTTGTATAGAGTTGTCTTTGATTTTGGTAGATACCTTTAAACAAATTAAAGATGCTTTCTTATATCCTGGTTTCTTAAGAGGTTTTGTCACGGTGTTGAATTGTACCAAATAGGTTTATAACGTTAAGATAATTATGCTGTTTTACTCCACTCATTTTTTGAGATATAATAGATTTTCTAATATTTAACATGAAGTGATTTTTCTAAATTTGGAGTTCCTTTAGTGACCAAACACAATTGTCAACATAATCACAATATCATTTTCTATTAAAACACTTTTGTAGTCTCCTTGAACGTATTTTATTTCATACTTAATATCAATGTTAATAAGTGTTAGTGTCCTAAAGATGACTTTGTTTTATCATAGATACGTTTTGGTTTTAAGGTTTTTAATTCCTTAAGTAACTTGTGAAGTTTCTTGGTTTTCCTATTATCTGGCTCAGATAATAGGAATGTAAATTTCCAAACTTTGAAGTTCTGAATAACGGTCTCAGTCTCAAAATTTTTCAGGCTGTGATAGTGACTCAGTTGATGATAACAATGATGATTCACTTATTCTTTCATTTTCCCATGACTAGTAATTTATTCCAGACCAGGTACGGTGTCTCATGCCTGTAATCCCAGAACTTTGGGAGACTGAGGCAGAAGAATTGTTTGAGGCTAGAAGTTCAAGACCAGCCAAGGCAATACAATGAGATTTCATCTCCCCACACACAAAAAGAAAAAACCAAAAATTAGCAGGACTTGGTAGTGCACACTCATAAAGCTGAGGCTGAAGGATCACTTGGTCAATTTGATCAACTTGATCACAGGAGTTTCAGGCTAGAGTGAGCTGTGATTGTACCATAGCATTCCAGCCTGGGTAACAAAGTGAAGATCGTCTCTAAAAATAAAAATATGAGTTTGAGCAATGTACCTTTTCTTATAAAATTATCCTTCTCTTCTAAATTTGAAAGTTAATTTGTTATTAAGTTGTATATTGCATTTTGTTATAAATATTTTTAAACTATTATTATAATTCTAATATCTTTGGTGGCATTCTTAATATAGTCTAGTTTTAGTATTTCTTATTTTATCAGCTTTGTAAAATAATTTTCTATTTATAGTTTTTATTTCATTAAATTTATTGTCCTTTAACATATGTTTGGTTTTACTTTGTATTTAATATATGTTTATGTTTTTATTGAAATATTATCTCTACTTTGTCCTTGTTTATTGAAATAAATGTATAGTTCTGTTGTTTGTAGTCACTAATAGTCTAGTAAATGCAGTTTTAGAGTAAAAACATGTATTTCCATGCTGCTTTCACAGCAACATGGAAAGTTTGATTTGTAGTGCATTTATTTTCATTTATTTCTGAATATTTTATGATTTTATGATTCATATTTTGATTTAATCTAACATATATATCACTTATATACTTAATTTCTAATTTGCTGATTTTTTATTCTTTTGTGGTTAATTGCATATGTATATAAATACATATTTTTATTTATTTTATTTATTAATCTATTTTTTGAGTTGAATTCTCACTCCGTCACCCAGGCTAGAGTGCAGTGGCATGCTTATGGCTACTGCAGACTCGACCTGCTGGGCTCAGGCAGTCCTTCTGCCTCTGCCTTCCAAGTAGCTGGAGCTATAGGCATGCACCACCATGATCAATGAATTCTTTTTTTTTTTTTTAGTTGTAGAGATGAAGTCTCGCCAAGTTGCCCTGGCCAGGTTGGTTTTGAACACCTGGGCTAAGACAATTCTCTCACCTCGGTGTCCCAAAATGCTGGGATTATAGGCGTGAGCCACCAGCCCAGCCATATTTAATAAGAACATTTTAACATGAGATCTAGTATCTCTACAAATTTTTTTAAGTTCTATACAGTACTGTTAACTATAAACACAGTACTGTATAGCAGTTTTAGAACTTACCTTGCATAACTGAAAATGGAAGCCCATTGAGTAGCAACGCCTCATTTCCCCTCTCTGCAACCCCTGAAAAACACCATGCCACACTCTCCTACTATGTGTTTGACTATTTTATATATCTCATATAATTTGGGACTTATTAGGGGATTCTGTCTTATTTCACTTAATGTCCTCAAGTTTTATCCATGTTGTCACAAATGAAAGGATGCTCTTCTTCTTTAAGGCTGAATAATATTCCATTGAATGCATATACTCATTTTCTTATCCATTTATCTGTGGATGGACTTTTTTTAGGTTGTTTCCACATCTAGGATATTGTAAATAATGCTGCAATGAACACAAAAGTGCCAATATCTCCATGAGATCCCAATTTCAATTATTTTGGATAAATACCCAGACGTGAAATTACTGAATCACATGGTATTTGTGTTTCTAATTTTGAAGGAAACTTCATATTGTTTTCCACAACAGCTTCACCATTACTCGTTCTCATTGACAGTGTACAATGATTTTATTTTCTACACACACTAGTCAACACTTGTAATCTGATTATTTAAATTTTTCTTTCTTGGTAATAGACTAGCAGGTATGAGATGATAGCTCATTGTGTTTTTCATTTGCATTTCTCTAATGATAGTGATGTTGAACATCTTTTGATATATCTGTTGTCCATTTTTATGCCTTCTTGTCTTTAGAGAAATGCCTATTCAAGTCCTTTGTCCATTTTCAATCAGTTTATTTGTTCTTTTGCTCTTGAGTTGAAGATGTCCCTTATATATTTTGATATAAACCTCTTATCGGATATATGGTTTGCAAGTATCTTTTTCCTATCTCATAGGTTACTTTTTTGTTTTGTGAATTATATCCTTTGTTATGCAAAAAGTTTTTATCTTGATGTAGTCCCACCTGCCTAGTTTTGCTTTTTTGCTTGTTCTTTTAGTGTCACATTCAAGAAAACACTGCCAAGGTCAATATCATAAATTTTCCTTTGTTTTCCTTAGGAGATTTATATATAGCTTCAGGTCATACATTTAAATCTTTAATCCATTTTGAGTTGACCTCTGTGTATGGTATAGGATACTAATTGAATTTCTTTTGCCTGTGGATATCTAGTTTTCCCAACTCAAGGTGATGAAGAGACAATCCATTTCCTATCATGTATTCTTGGCAAACTTGTGGAACATCAGTTGACTGTGCATGTGTGGGCTCATTCCTGGATTCTCTGTTCTGAACCAGTAATCAAAAATCTTCCAACAAAAAGAAACTTCAACACAAAATAGATTCATTGATGAATTGTACCAAATATTTAAAAAAGAAAACCAATTCTTCTCAATCATCTTCAAAAACTGAAGAGAATGGAACACATCCAAGCTTATTTTATGAAATTAACATAGTATCCTATACCAAAGTCAGACAAAGACACCATAAGAAGAGAAAACTACAAGGCAATATCTCTGGTGACTATAAATGCAAAAATCCTCTGCAAAACATTAGCAAACTGAATTCAACAACCTACTAAAAGGACCATTCACCATGACCAAGTAGGATGTATCTGGGATGCAAAGATGGTTCAGAATATAAAAACAATAAAAGGCACCACAATAATAGAATGAAGAAGAAAAATGACAGTCATCTCAATAAATGCAGAAAAATCATTTGAAAAATTCAATCCCTTTCATAATAGAATTTTTAACAAACTAGAAATAAAAGAAAGTTACCTTGATATAATAATGGTCACATAAAAAACCCACAGCTAGCATCATACTCGATGGAAAATGGAAAGTTTTTCTTAGAAGACATGGAGCAAGGCAAGGATGCCCACTCTCATCACTTTTAATCAACATGGTGCTGTACGTTCTAGCCAGAACAATTAGGTAATAACAATAAATAAAAGACACAAAATAGATAGGAATACATAAAATTATTTGTTTGCAATTAAGAAGAAAACTCCAAAAGCTGCTCCCCCCCCAAAAAAAACCCAACGTTTTGAATAACAAATTTGGATAACAAATTTGCAAACTAGTATGTTTTCGAAGACTATGATGTAGGCAGTGAAAACGCTAAAAGGAATTTTTTTAAATCGCATTTATTGTAGCATTAAAAACAATAAAATACTCAGCGACGATCTTAAGATGAAAAACTTGTACTCTAAAAACTTTGAAACATGAATAAATTAAAGAACATGCAAATAAATAAAAAGACAACAGATGTTTGTGGATTGGAAGACTTAGTATTGTTAAAAGTTCCACACTATCCAAAGCAATTTACAGATACCAAGTAATCCCTATCAAAATCCCAATAACATTTTACACAAAAATTGGGGGAAAAAAATCTTAAAATTCATATAGAACCACAAAAGATTTCAAGTAGCTAAAGAAATCTAGTAAAACAACAATAACAAAACAGCAAAGCTTGAGGCATCTCACTTCCTGATTTCAAAACACACTACAGAGCTGTAATAATTAAACAGCATAATACTGGCATAATATTTTCTTTGATACTATAATCAACAAAATTTGACATATGCATTTTTCTGCCTTTAGGATTTATTGGGAGTTTATTTCCTGCCCTGCTGTCTAAAATGGGCCTTTAAATAATTGTTCAGCTTAATCTATTGATTATGAGTTTGTTCACCAATTGAATTTATTCCAACTTTATCTATAGTCTGTCCTATCTTGATAATGGTTTCAAATTATTTAAAAAATTCTATATGTTTTTCAAATTATCACACCTCATTCTTGTTTTAGGAAGGCAATGACTTCCCCTGAGCCTGTGAGGATACTTTTCATCCTGTGATTTCAGGGGCAAGTTTCTGTAGGTGTTGGCTTTTCACTTTCTTTGCTATTTTTAATGACATACTTGGCAATCTTGTTTATTTGCTTAGATCATATTGACAACCCTCCATTCCTCTGTCCGTGGAGTGTGTCTTCGTCATCACTGGCGATTCATGACTGAAGGCACATTGTAGTGAGGAGGGACAATTTTTGTTAGTTTCAGCTTTTCTAAATGTAGGCGGTCAACATTATTTTTTATAATTTCTTGGAATTTGGAGTGAATGAAGAAGCAGGTAATGTGCTCAATTTTCATCTTAACCCAATTCTCACCTTTCCCTTTTGTATCTTACAAATCAATAATTGCAAAAACCCTGAGGAAACCAAACAAAGGTCTTATTTTTAGACTTACTAGAAAAAAACAAATTATCTGAGTAGCACAAAATATGCGTCAAAAGATTAGCATCCAAAGGGAAAAAGGTATTTTATTTAATTCACAAGTTTTAATGTCAAAGTCAAGCTCAGGTTAAAAAGTAGATCACCCTATCTTTAAGAACTACTAATTATATGAGAGACCAAATTTTATATAGACTCTGAAGCCTCAATCTGGGGTAGCGCTGTTAGGTTATGAATAATTACCAAAATGCTTTGATTCAAACACTGTTGCTTAATAGCGTTTTGTCCAAGTATCTTTTTTAAATTTAAACCCATATGGCCAAAGTTGGCATTAGGGAATTCAGTATTAATTCACATAGTTTTAAATATTGTACCGGCTAGAATTTTTTTATAACTGCAACAGGTCAAGGGTGGAAATGTGGTACCAACATTGGTTCTTAACACGTTTTATGTTATTCAGTTCATTAATATTGTCTAATTAAATTATCTTAATGAATCCACCAAATATCTAGTTGTTTTCTATTAATGTTGTAATATGTCAAAAGAAAGCAACTGTCAAAAAGTCTTCTTGTTCAGATAGATACATATGCAGTTTAAAAAGTGATGAAGGGTACAGGATTAAGTTTAAATGTTGGAATGCTACCTGAAGAAAGTAGGTTCTTATGTGCTTCAGGACCTACAGACCAAAAAGTATTGGATATTGATGAGTAAAGAGTGAACAGATCTTTCAAAGTGTAAAAGAAGCTATGGAGAGGAGAAGAGGGAGTAACTAAGCATCACGTTCTCAAAGATTAAGAAGCATATGCCTTATGATTCCTTCCAGGACAAGCTGTGGCCCTTACATTTAGTCATCCATATCATAAAGTGTTGGCAATAGATTCCTGTAGCTCCCATAACAAAGTTCCATGAACTGGGTGATGCAAAACAACAGAAATCAATGGTCTTACAATTCTGGAGGATGTAAAGTCCAAAGTCCAGTGAGCAATAGAGTTGTATTCCCTCTGAAATCTGTGGGGTAGGATCTTTTTTGGTCCCCTCCAGTTTCTGATAGTAGATGAGAATCCTTGGCATTCCTTTGCTACATCATCTCTCTAGTCTCTGTCTCCACTGCCACCTTTATGCCTTCTCATGTCCCTCTCTCCTCTTCTTAAGGAACACCAGTCACGTTGAATTAGAGACTAACTCCACTTCAGTATGCTCTCAACTAATGACATCTGCAACAATTCCCTTTTCAAATCAGGTGACAGTGTCAGGTACTAAGGGTTAGGAGTTATCATATCTCTTTGTTGGGTGAGAAGGAGCACAACTCAACTCATAATATGTTCTGATGACTTGATGTAAGAGCCAGGATCATTTTATGTCCTTTTACCTAACCCTTCTAAGTCAACATTTCCTCTTAAATATAAAAACCTATTTTGAATTGCTTCTAAGTTCACTTGTAAATCTGAAATGTCAATTTTCTATTATGAACTTGTTGTGTGCCAAAAGTAAATTCAACAAATATTTCCTGAGAGCCTACAACTTGTAATTCCTTGAAGAATTGAATAAAAAGTTTCAGGTTAGTAGACTTATCTAAATAGCAGAATAATCATATTCCTAATTCAACTTAGTAAAGGCATAAAGGAGACAAAAAAGATGCGATTAGCAAATATGGATCTGAGCAAAATGACAAAACGTTATATATTTTAGAAGTAATCTGGCCAAAACAAAAATTAATTATGATATGGAGCACTTAGCATTTATTGGTTTTCAATAAATAGCAGATATTATTATTCAAATCAACAAGATAATTTCTTTTATTTAATGAAAGGCAAGTTGAGAAGAGGGAAAAAAATCAGTGATGGCACAGAAATAGAAAAGTCCTTCAAAGAAAACAGTAGCACCAACCATCTTAGGGAAAGGGAAATAGTGCAGATACAAATCTCAACAAAGCACGTTAAAATATGGAAAATCCTGCACTGAGTTAATACATTATCAAAAGCAGTAAAATTTAAAGTTTCACCAGTTATGCTTTCAATATGATCATTGAAGTGTAATGATTTCAAATGAGAATGGAAAGGAAATAATTATTAGAATGCTTTTGTGTGAAGAAAAAAATGATCTAAAAACATCAAGGTGGTGCCCTTTTGCCACTTCAATTGCCTTTGCCCTCTGCCACAACTATTCTATAACAAAGATGACAGTAATTACTGTTGTCATCTTGTGGCTCGTCACTGTGGAAAGCGGCACTGTGTAGGCAAGGTTTGACGGAGAGGATGAGTAGCCGGCAGGTCCTTGCCACCCAGACTGCTCTTGTCGCCTGTTCACAGCCACCTGGCAGCCCCTCAGTGCTCCTACCAACCATTGCTTTGTCTCAGATTCTGCCATCAAAGAAAATCACTGTGTCTGTGCAGACGGCAGACCAGCCTGTACTGTCATCTGTCACTGGATCCTTAGCGTGACAGACTTCTTCGAGTGCTGTATGATTTAGTGTATGTTTAAAATCTTTCCCCTGGTCACCTTGCTTGGCGCCTCCCTTCTTCATTCAATGGAAAGGAAGTTGTCAAATGGAGAAAGAATTAGTCATGGAGCATGCTAATTGGTTTTCCAAACACTTTAGATCAAGCTTGAGCCAGTCTTAAATCAAACCCAAAGGGCTCATTTTGCTGTTTATAACTAGTATGGTTCATAGCAGTGTCTAATAGACTGAAAGAAAAGTCTATCTCAGCAGAATTTACACTACCCTCTGACACTTCTGACTTCAAGGAATTGTTTTAGCAACTGCTCATGCTCTCTGGTAGCTTTGAGTTACTCCTGTATTGCAGCGTTCAAGCTGGTGAGGTTCCTACAGTGGCCATCCTTGTCAGATGCACGATCTGAGAAAGCTTTCTCAGGCTCTGTAATTCAAGTAAAACTCAGACCTCGAAGCTGGCCTGTGGAGCCATCTGCCTGTTCACCACTGTGGTGCAGGATGCTAGCTACAATCAGGACATGGTGATTTGGGGAGCCTTCTAAGATTCATAGTCAAAGTGCAGATCTAGCAATTTCTTTCAGATTCGCATACCTGGTCAGAAAACATTAATTTTATTCCCAACACATATGCCAGTGCTCTGCTAGATGGTAGAAATATATTGGTGACTGAGGGGGTTTGTGGAGAGTTGAGGAAGAGGTCAAGTTTCCATAAGAGAAAAGTGGAGTCTGGTCTAAAGGTTGACTCTTAGGGAGAACAGGAGAGAATTGTTGAAGAGAACATGAGGAAGGAAGTGATTCCTTTGAGGGATTCCAGGTGGTGCGGTGGTGCAGTGGTGCAGTGGGATTGAAAGAATTTGGAGAAATGGGAGGAGCAGAGTGGAAAGATGCACTAAAAAGGCATGCAACCAGAGTAGAATCCCTTTTGTTTGGGCTTTCCCAAGCTGATTAAAATTGTGACTGGGAGGTCATTTTAGAAGGTTTCTGCTGGGCTGGGCATGGTGGCTCAAGCCTGTAATCCCAGTGCTTTGAGAGGCCAAGGTGAAAGGATTGCCTGAGCCCAGGGGCTTAACACCAGCCTGAGCAACTTGGCGATACCTGTCTCTGCAATAAATCAAAAAGTTAGCTGGACGTGGTAATGCACACCTGTGGTTCTAGCTACTTGGAAGACTCAGGTGGAAGGTTCGCCTGAGCCCAGCAGGTCAAGGCTGCGGTGGCCATGAGCTTGCTACTGTATTCCAGCCTGGGCTGACAGATTGAGGCTCCAACTCAAAAAATAGTAAATAATAAATAAGAAAAAAGAAAAATTATAATCACGGAAGGCTACTGCTCTAATGCAGAGTACAGTCGCCCTTCATTAGTACACAACAAGCACAATTGAGGCGGTTCTGCTGTGTACACTAAGTATTTTTTCATTTGTATTATATTTGTATTTAATTTATGAATACTTTAACACGTGTTATAACATTTACAAATGTATGGGAAGATACTTTTAAAACTATTTTTTGTTACTGATATCTAATAGTATTAAATTTGGGTCTAAATGGGTTGTCAAGAATTTTAATTGCTTGGAAATTTGTTAGAGCTTTCTGTGTAGTTAAATATTTTCAAGATGCATGCTCTATGCATGCTTAAAAAGATGTGTATTGGGCAACCCCATCGGGTCCCCTCCCACTGTGGGAGTTTTTCTGTCTTCTCAATAAATCCTACGAAATAAATAAATAAATAAATATGTATTATTTCACTGTTGAGTATATATCCATGGGGTCAGTGTCAATCAACTTGTCAATTTTGCACAATTTTTTTTTTTTAGTTTGCTAGATCTTTTCTAAGAATCGTGTCATAAAAATATCTAGCTAAGGTTCTAAATATTTTTCCACTAATCCATGTTTTCAATTTTTCAAAACATTTTGAGATTATATTGTTAGGAACATTCAAGTTTAAGCTTTCATTTTTATTTTCTTGCTTTTTACACTATCTTCATATTAATAGAACTGACTTTGTTTCTTTGATTCTACTGTTTACTGATGCTAATGATATTGTACTTGTTTTCCTTACTTGCATTTGTTTGGCGTACCTTTTTTCATCTCTTTAACATACCTCTTAAAGGTTTTTCGTGTGTCTCTGATAAAATACATCAAATATTATATTTAAAATGTGTTCTAAATCTATTTGTTTAACAGCTAACTTTAAAATATTTATATTTATATTGCTTATTAAGATATTTTGGCTTATTTTATTTTTTTTTGTTTGTTTGTTTGCTTTTTGGTTTTTTTTTTTGAGTTGGAGTCTCACTCTGTCGCCCAGACTGGAGTGCAGTGGCCGCTCCCGACCACCGCAGCCTCGACCTGCTGGGCTCCAGCGATCCTTCCGCCTCAGCCTTCCGAGTAGCCGGAACTACAGGCGCGCTACCACGCCTGGCTGATTATTTTGATTTATTGTAGAGATGAGGTCTCGCTGCCCAGGCCGGTCTCGAACCCATGGGCTCAGGCAATCCACTCATCTCAGCCTCCCAAAGGCGCGGGATTACAGGCTGAGCCACCGAGCCCGGCTTGGCTTATTTTTAATATTTTAATTTTCTAATTACAATTTTTAAACTTTTCTCCTTAGTTTCTGTTTCACAGAGATTATTTTATTTTTATTTATTTATTTTAAATTTTACTAGTTTGATAAACATTTTATTCCTAAATTTTTTAGTTATTTTCACTAAATATTTATTACTATATATATATTTCTATCTTCTTATCAAGAAACAAGAGTACTTTTGAGCTACTTAACTATAAATCTAATTAAACATTTCCTCCATTTTTTCATTTATTAGTACTGTCCAAGAGTGTTTTTATACTTTCAAATATTTATCTACTGTTTTATTACCATTCATTATCTAGTAAAAGAATGAAACTGATCCTTTGTTTTACACTATACATGAGAATCAACTCAAAACAGATTAAAGACTTAAGCATAAGATCTGACACTTCAACTCCTAGAGGAAAACATTCAGGAAAAGCTCCTTGTTATTGACCTTGGTGATAACTGTTTGACTATCAAGCCAAAAGCTCAGATGACAAATGCAAATATAAAAAAGTAGAACTACTGAAAATTAAAAAGCTTCAGCAAAGCAGGCGCAGTAGTCAACAAAATGAAAAGGCACCCTAAGTATCGGGGAAAACATTTTAAAATTTTATATGTGATAAGGGGTTAATATCCAAAATATATGCAAAACTCAACCAATTTAATAGCAACTACAACAGCAAAAAACAAATGATTTGATTAAAAATGAGCAAAGTGCCTGAAAAGACATTTCTCAGAAGAAGACATACAAATGACCAACAAGTAGAAAAGATGGTCAAAATCACTGATTATCAAAGAAATGAATACCAAAATTACAGTAAGATATGCTTCATACCTTTAACGCTATCGATCATCAAAGATGTAAGAGGTAAGTTCTGTTGAGGACATGGAGAAAAAAGAACTCTTGTACACTGTGCACTGTTGATAGCAATGTAAATTGGTGCAACCATTACAAAAAACAGTATGAAGCTTCCTCAAAAGATTTAAAAAATAGAGCTACCATATGATCCAGCAATCTCACCACTAAGTAAGTATTCAAAGGAAAGGAAATTAGTATCCGGAAGAGATATCTATATCCTATTGCTTATTACATTATTACTTATAAAAGCTAGAATATAAGGCCAACTTAAGCATCTGTCAAAGAATACATGGATAAAGAAAATGTTAAATATCCCTGTACACACACACACACACACACACACAGAGAGAGAGAGAGAGAGAGAGAGAGAGAGAGAGAGAGAGACAGATGCTATTCAGCCTTTAAAAGGAGTAGACATTACACTGTGATTGGTGCCAACATGGGTGAATTTGGAGAACACTATGTTAAGTGAAATAATCCAGGCATACACAAAAACAAAATGTCATAACCTCAATTATATGTGGAATCTAAAACAAACAAACAAAAAATTGAATACATAGAAACAGAGAGTAGAACAGTGGCCAGCAGGTGGGGAGGAAGAGGAAATGGGAAGATGTAGGAGAGAGGGTTCACAATAGCAATTAGGTAGGATATATAAGTCTGTAGCTCTAATGCAGAACAGGAAGACTACTGTTTATAACATTGTATTTTATATTAAAAACTTGCTAAGATAGTAAACATTAGGTGCTGTCACCACCAAAAATAAAAGGTAACTCTTTAAAGTCACGCATATGTTAAATTGCCTACTCCTAGTAAGGATTGCTCCATGGATATGCATATTGAAACATCAACTTTTACAGCTAAAATTTAGACAATTAAATGCAAGCATTCATTGTTTAGTTATTTATTTGTTCAACATTGCTCCTTTTGCCCTACTATCATGGGTCCAAAACCTCCTTTTCATAGTGCATACTTGAGAAGTTATTTTGACTATATTTATCTTAAAAGTCTTTAATGCATTTTTAGTTATGAAAGATACAAAATTTGAAGTAAATAGTAATTTTGCCTTTGTACTTGTATTCAGAAATCTACTTTCTGCTGACAAAGTCGCTATAAAGGCTTTTTGTATAACCTCCCTAAAATATATTTCTATATCCTCAATGTTTATAAGTAAAAAATATGTAATGAGAATATATAATAGTCTTAGATGCAGTGTGATGGACACTGAGAGGTGTCTTCCCTATCCTCAGCACTGCGAGTGTTGTCAGCAGGCATCCTTTGCTGGCCAGCTCCTTTTAGAGATTAACTATGCTGCAGAGAGTCACCTTGGCCAAGGTCAGTCCCTTGGGGAGGGTGGGAGAAGGGAAAGCCTGTCTCATAACTACCTGATGTGATAGCATGGGAATAGAAAACTTTTTCAGAACAATATGGGTCAACTTCCTATCTCCCCATGGAGCTGGCTGAGGTGGTTGAGGCTTGCACAGCAGCTGGACTTTTACTTCTGACCAATCCTTGTCCCCTCCCTTCCCTTCTACTGGTATTATTCCCCAGATCACTTCACTAAAACATCGTGCCTTTGAAACTCCTCACAGACTGCTTATTGGGGAACTTGACCCATGAACTTTGGCTCCAGAAATTATTATAAAACAAGCAATGGGGTGATAAAAGGGGGTTTGGAAGCTGAATTCTCTTTGTATGGATGCTAATAAATACCCCAACCCTGGTTGTAGGTAGATCAAAGACCATTTCCAGGAACAAGGTTGAAGTTCATTGCCAAAACCATCCCTTAAGGTGGTATACTGCTGAAAGAGTACACTAGCCAGTGTAAAGTGTCAGGCATTTAACAAATAAGGGAAGAACAGTAACAATCAGAGCAGTGGAATTAGGGAGTCATTGCTTTAACTTGATTAATGCTTTGGGTAAAGAGATGCTGAAGTTCATTGACAGGAAATTGAGAGGCACATATGAAACACAGAGGGAAGCATATAGAGAGGCTCTTGTTTCTTGGGGGAGAAGGCAAAGGAAGGAGAGGGAAACTGCATTAGGTTTTTATGAATACTGTAACAGATTACCGGCAATTTAGTGGCTTAAGCAATACAAATTATTATTTCACCTACCAGGAGGTTAAAACTGCTTTATTCTTTCTAGAGTCTGTAGGAGTATTCATTCCTTTACCTTATCCAATTTCTACAGACCACTCAAATTCTTTGTTTCCCTGTCCACTTCCTTTACTTTCAAAGCCAGCAACATTCTATCTCTCTGATCGATCTTCCATAGAGATATCTCTTTTACTTTCCTCATCTACCTTTCCTTTCCAATATAAGGATCTTTGTTATTGTATTGGGACCATGAAAAAAATCCAAGATAATCTCCCTACTTTAAGGGGTCAACAGATTAGCAATCTCAATTCCATCTGCATCCTTAATTTCTCTTTGCCATGAAACCTAACATATTCATAGGTTCTGGATTGAGATATAAACCACCTCTTTGCAGGAATGAGGTGCCAATGTTCTACCTGGCACCCAGAAACTAGAATTAATCTTCAAAATACCTTAGTCCAGAAGAAGGTCAAGTTCCCAACCAAGACAGGTCTGTGATGTACAGCTCTGTGTGGGAAAGAATTGAAGCCTGACACATGAGATGGGACATTTGGGTTTATGTGTCTCAAAATATTGATTTCTATGTTCCCACAAAAGACTGAGCTTGTGTAATTGTTCTACCCCTCCCTGTTAAGAGCAAGCAGTCTTTCTTATTCAAAAAGCAGAGGCTGCCCCTCATACGACACCATGTGTCTGTCTCTGGATCTTTCCCCACCTCTTTTGGCAATTAGATAATAATTAAGATTTTGTCATGGCTGAGATGGTTTGGGTTTGACAAATAGTTACAAGATTTAGTCATTGTGCACTGGTGGAACCAGAGAGAAATAAATAGGACTGGATTCTGAAGAAGGTTGGTCAAGGGGAAGGGATAAATGCTTGTATAAAGGAGATTTCTAACCTGGAAGCAGTTTGGAGATGCAGGATCATCATCCCAGCAAAACCTTAGGATATGGGATAAAATTGATACCAGGATGCTTCCGGAAGACTGGAAAACTCGGTTACCCATGTTACATGAACTGGAATGCCAGAACTGCATGGCAGGCAGTCGAAGGAGGGATGGAGAGACTCAGGAAAGTAGGCAAGCTGAGATAGATGCACCATGTAAGATCAGAGAATCCACCAGAAGACTGTGAACAATGGGAAGTTCTGGGAGATATTTCATTTACCAAAATAGGAAGGAATGCACAAGAAGAGAGGCACCAGTCTCACAAAGGCTTTCAGCAATTGCTGTCCTAGGCTGAGACTCAGAGGGGGAGACACCACTGTAGAATTAGGCTCACCATACTTATGAAAATAACGGGACTCTGCAGAAACAGAGGCCAGGTGGCAATACTTCAAGATGAGGAGCCAGTTGGATACAATTGTCATCACAACTGGCAAAGGGGGTATGTGGCAGCCAACAGGGCCTGACCTTTAGAATTATGAAACCTCTTTGTAGAACACAGCACCCTGCAGGGGGCGGGGGATGAACAGGCAGCCAATCAGGGTTCTACTCTCATCATCAGAAGAAATCAAGGACAGATGATCTGGATGCTGAAAGCAGTAGCCTCCTGGTGCAGTTTCAGACCTGTGCCAGTGTCTGGACCCAAGAACTATTGACTGAAGAAGAGGCTATGTTCCCAGGAGGAAGGACCTTAAAGCACCATGACAAATATTCCTGGCAATAATTTCCCCAGCTCTTCCACAAAATGATGTATGTCATTTCCTTCAGTCACTGTACATGAGGGAAAGAAAAGTATCTAAGCATATCTAGGATTATTGGACTCAGGTGTAGAATTGACAACACCTGGAGTCCTGCAAAGTCATTTTCACTCCTCTGTTAGAGTTTAGACATGTTGGGTCAGTAATAAAAAGAATCTTGGATGAAATCTTGCTTGCAATAGATCCATTGGGTCTGCAGACTCATCACGCTGACATTTTACAAGTCTCTAATACATTTGAAAAGATGGAAAGACATACTGGACCACTGGTGCAAACTCCATATTGGGTCTTTGGCATGTGGGGTCAGAGATATCACAGCAGAAAAGCATAATGAAAGACTGTAAACATGAACCACATTCCATCCCAGCATAGGAATACATATTTGCCCCAAAATGTATACACATTTGTGAACATCATATTTAAAATGTGTATACATATTTTGACTCTCTCTTTCTCCATATCCATATATATATCACACACCTTAGGATGTGAGGAATTAGTGTCACATTTAAAAAGAAAGTTATCCCAGGGTAGTGATTTCACTGTGCCTTCATTTAATTTACCACTCTGATCCTAAGAAAATCAAATCAAATCTGGAAGACAATAGTGGTCTCTTGCAGGTTTAATAATGTATGGCTCCAATTGCTGTGTCTTGTCTGTGCCAGAGCAGGTAAATATGGCTGCAGGTACATCGTAAGAGGTCATTCACCTATTGAATGTGTTCTTATCACTATCAGATCAGTGTCTTAGTTCATTTTGTGTTACTTTAACAGAATAACTGTTAAACTTTAACTGATACTGGTTAATTTATAATGAAGAGAAATGTATTGGGTTCTGGAGGCTAGGAAGTCCAAGATTGAAGGACTGGCATCTAGTGAGGACCATCTTACTGCATCATCATATGGAAGAAGACAAGAGGGCAAGAGAGAGCAAGAGGGGGTTGAACTCTTATAATGGCACCAATCCAACCCATGAGAGCAGACACTTCACAGCCTAATAACTTCTTAATACCATCACAATGGCAATTGGATTTCAACATGAGTTTTGGAAGGGATAAACATTCAAACTATAGCAAGCAAAAAGTTTGCATTCACATGAAACTGACAATAGAATATATTTATATGATATTCATAGTGTCTCTCCCACATTCTGTCATGATATGGTCCAAAGAGATTTGGACTATTGGAACACCATATTGATCAGCTCTCTATAATATTATGTTATGTATGCCTTGGTAATCCACACACATTCCAGAGTGTGGTAGATAAACCCTAAAAATTAAGCAGGAAGCTGCTTCAGTGAAATTTGTAGGGGTTCAGTAGCCAGGTCATCTTATCAAAAATAAAGGAAAAGTTATGTTATCTTGTCCTTCCACCACAAGAAAGTTTACCACCTGGCAGACTTTTGGGGGTTTTAGAACAGCATGTCCCATACTTGAGAATACTTCTTCTGCTAATATATCAGGCAATACAAAAGAATTCCAGCTTCTAATGGGACCCACATAAGGAATGGTACTGCAGCAGGCTCAGGCTATGGTAAAAGCAAGACTTCGGCCAGATGATCCAACAAACCAAATGGTATTAGAAATATTAGTAGTAGGAACAGATATTATGTGGATTCCATTGCCAACAGCATGGTAGAAATAATAAAGCAGGCCTCTAGGATTCTTGAGTATGGCCATTTTATCTTCATTGGAAAGTTGCCACTTTCTGAAAAATAGTAGCTAGTATGCAATTTGTAGAGACAGAACACCTGACCACGGAGCCCCAGCTGGTCATGCATCTGGAAGTGAGCCGTGTGATCCATGATCTATCAAATCATGTGGTTAGGCTGGCCTTTGTATGGTGGAAGTAGTTTCTCCAGAAAAAGCATAAATGGGACTATAGGGTTCAAGCAAGTTGTGAGAACAGATGGCCTCAGTTCCCACGTTACTCATCACTATTGTCATTGCAGCAAGCTTGAAACAACTCATACCTATGACTGAATGAATAGCTGACAGAGGAAAAAACTCCCCAAGTTCCTATACTAGCTCACAGACAAGTTGGTTTGATATGTGAGTGCTGACAGAGGAAGAAATCCTTAGTAGCCTCAGACTGGATTACAGGTGAGTTGACCTGGTATGTGAATGCCAAGATGGAGGTGGGTAGCAGCTGCACAGCAGTGCTACTCACAAATGGCCTGGGGAGTTGTGAGCCTGGGCTGGTTCACTCTGAATGACCAGCAGCTTCAGGCAGCGTGTCCAGTTATGCCTTGCAAGTAGGCAGATAAGTAGCATAGTGAGAAGGTAAATGTAAAGGCATCTGGCTGACTGGCCAAGCCCTGGAAAGATAAAAACTGGAAGATGGTAGGCACAGGATAGTGTCAAGTGGGGGCCATGTGGACTTGAGCACAGGGTGTGAGCTCATCGTGTTACAGGTTAGCGTCCACCAGTGGAGGAAATATCAAATACAGTCAGGTGGACAAAGTCACTTGACCAGATGCATTAGTCAGTCTCTGTCCCAGCCTGTCCCAGGGATGGCATGATGGGAAATGGGAGTGAAGAGCTCACCATGGCAGGTGTGCAGGTTTCCAAACTCAACAGCATAGGAGCCTACTCACCAAGAATCATCTGCTGATTGTCTGACCAGCCCCCAACAGGTACCCATGCTGAACCTCAATATTATGCTATTTCTCTAGATGTCCAATCAGAAATTCAATGGCATGCTGATTTTTTGAGGTTTATTCGCCCTAGAAGGAGCATAATCCACTTGACAGGAATAGGCATCCACTCCACACATAAGTTTTGCTTTCCTGTCTGTCAGTCCTCTACCAACACCGCTATCCAAGGACACCTGGAGTGTGTGTTCCACAAGTGCAGAATCCTACTTAATATTGCATTGTACCAGCAGCACACTGGTATTGTCCACTCACAGCACACATACACAGGGAGGTATGTGAGTGGCCCATGGCCATACAACTCACAAGCAGTATTGTGCACTACACCACGTGTGAGCTGATGGTCAATTGCACAAAACTATTATGCAATGCCATGTCTCCTACAGGAAGAATACTCAGGATTGGGAACCATTAGAAAACCACATAACCACATAAACTACTCCATTTACCTTCAGTCCCAATGATCCATTTGGGAGATATGTGCTTCCCATATCCTCAAGTTTGGGGTTGATATAAATAAAATTCCCACTGCCAAAGGGAGAACAAATCCAAAAAGGGAAAAGTCAACACCCCAGTGAGCTTACATGAGCTACTGCTCCAGTCTGGGCATTTTAGGTTCTTTGTTTCCAGGGACCAGCAGAAAAAGAAGATTCACCATCCAGTCCAGGGCAATTTCCTCTGATCATCAAGAGGAGGTAAAAGTGCTTGTAGGGTAGAAAATAATAGGATTGATATCCAGTTAAACCATGTTAGGGCTTCTTGGTTCTTTCCTGTCCAATAGTGATGATAAAATGAACAAGTACAGCAATCCCAGGTTTAGAAGAAAAAAATAAGCAAGGATTCATATTTTCCGGATGAGAGACTGGTCACTTTCCTAGTCAAGTCACTAGAACCAGAAGAGGTAGTAGCTTCAGGTAAGGGGAATCTCAAATGGAAGGTGTGGCAGGATGAAAATAAGTATCAGTGGTTGCCCCAAGGCCAGTTGCAGTAGCCCATGCTTTGTGTCATCCCACTAGTCATGATCCATTTTGCTCCCAGGGAAAGAGGCCCACCAGAGGGTTTTTTAAAATTGTTTTCAATTAACAGGGTCATTTACAATATGTAGTAAAATAGACAAGTGCAATTTTCATGGACATTTTGCAAAAGAAAAAAAATGGAAAAGAAAATTATTTGCTGTGCTTAATGTAAAATTCACTTTAAAGCTACAATGACTTAAGCAGGATGGTTCTAGTTCATGATTAATGATCATGATCAATGAAAAAGACTAGAAAGTTCAAAATAATATTTGATATCAGTAGCACATCAAGTGAGGAGAGTTGGATAACTTAATAAACAATTAATTGAAATAAATATTACTCGACAGTTATTGAGTGTTTACATATGTGGGCACTGTTTTGTGTATGTGACATACATGAATTGATGCAATCATCAAACTAGTTCCCAAATTAGATATTATCCTTACTTCCTAGTAAACGAATACAGAGAGTAGTTAAGTGATTGCACAGAGTTATAGAACTAATAATTAGCAGAACTAGCATAAAACTAGGCAATCAATTTTCAAAATATGTGCCCTTAACACTGGTGGTTTTGAAAAAAAAGCGGACTATTTTCTTAAAACTTGATTCTAAAATAAACTATAAATGTAACAATAATTTAAGCTTTAAAAAATTGTGGCAAAGGTAATAACAGAAAAAAATTGAGTTTTAAAATTATTATTGTCATCATTTTTAATAAAGATTCTTGAGTGGGGAAGGCCTTTTTAAGTTTGATGCCAGAAAAAAAAATGTAACTGTAGCTCAAAGCATAGACAATGGTTAGTTCTCTTAATGTGGAATGGGCATACACAAATATGTAATAAGAAGCAGTAATGAATCAATGGAAAATGACCATGGATATGCAACGACAGTTAATAGAAAGGGATCTGTGGATGACTCAAAAATGTGAACATAAGATTCCCCCCCACCCATGATACAAGAATTATAAATTAAAACTATCATCAGCAATCACTCCTTTCTTATCAGATGAGCAAACATACAACATCTGGAGAGAACATTGTGTAGGGGATGACGTGAAGTGCAGATTCTAGGGACAGCAACTTAGTGAAATGCTTCAAAATTTGGAATACATATATTCTTCATCTTACCCTGTTATCTTATCCCAACCCACAGTATATGTGTATCACAGCAGTCAGGATGATCATTATTAAATATAAATCAAGGCAAATCACTCCTCTACTCAAAGCTCTCCAATGACTCTCAGAGCACAAAATGAAGTCATCCAAATGACTCTCCGTGACCTGGATTTTTTTGGACCCTATGACCTCATCTCATTATAACCTTTTCCTTAGCTCTTTCATTCATTTTTGTAAACATTTTAAAACCAAAGTGAATATACCATGAAACATATGTAGAAGTGACTAGATCATAAATTTATAGCTTGATGAATTACATGAATAATCACATAACAATAATGAACATTCTGTGGAATAGCCATCCAAGTCATAAAATCAAACATCGCCAAAATCTCTGTGTGTTCACACCATTGATGGCAAAAGGACGTTACCATGTTGACCTCCAATTCATAGGTTCATATTGCCTGATTTTGAACTTTACATAAGTAGAACCATAAACATTCCTATGCATTACTTTTTGTTGGGTTTCTGTTGCTCAACTTCATCCTTATGAGATTCTTTCATGTTAGATGAAGCTGTCATGGGCCCACACTCACTGCTGTGCTTTATTATGTGTCATGTTATAGTAATCACATCACATCACATCAGGTCATGTCATATTATAGCACAGAATATTGTATATCATGTTATATGGTCACAGTATGTCATACATGCACATAAACAGCAAAGTACTTGCTTATCCAAGTGTTGATAGACACTTGGATTGTTCCCAGTTTGGGATTATGGATAATGGAACAATGGACATTCATGTGCATGCATTTTAGTGTATTTCTGGTGAAAATATACCTAGAGGTTAAATTGTGAATGATGACATATAGATGTAAACAAATCAAGTGTGCAATGCCAAATAATTTTTCAAAGTGGTTGTTCCCCCACTGGCAATGTAAGAGTGTTTTGGTTACTTCATATTTATTCCACAAATAGGTATTGTCTTTGTCCATTTAGTGTTGTTAAGATAACTCTTAAAGTGGCAAAGTTTACAAAGAAAAGCTATTTACTTGGACTACAATTTTGCTGCCTAGAAGGTTCAATATTGGGCATCTGGTGAGGGTCTCAGGTTGTTTCCAGTTCTGGCAGAGATGAAAGGGAGCCAGGATGTGCAGATCACATGGTGAGAGAGGAAGCCAGGAAGAGAAAAGGAAGTGCCAGGCTTTTTTTAACAACAAGCTTTCATGGGAACTAACAGAGAAACACCCACTCACTCCCAAGTGAGGGCATTAATCTATTTTTGAGGTATCCACCCCTCATTACCCAAACACCTCTTGATTTGGCCCCATCTCTAAATTTAATATGAGATTTTATGGGAAGAACCCATACCCAAACTACAGCATGCATGATGACTAAAATGAAAATATCCTCAAGCTTCAAGAAAAAATATATATACTCTACTGCATAACATTTTTCTGATTTTAACAAGCTCTAACAATAGTTAGAAATAAAAGCTTCTTAATCATTCAAATTTAATCAGAAAATTTGATAAACATAGGCACCAAGAGATTTTTCACTAATTGTGGCTGTGCGATGTACTGATCTTCTGAAGAAGTGCTCAGCATATTCTGCACTCTGCCAACACCCTTGGCTCTTTTCTTTCCTGAGTTTTCAAGGCCTGCTGGCACAGCGGGCTCATTCCTTTCAGGGAAAAAGGCTTTCCAAACCTGGCCTTTTATATTGGGGTCAGTATGTATATTTCTACGCAATTTAGGTTTTCGTCTCTCACATCTCTAGTTAAACCCTTTTATTAATGAATAGTTTAAAATTCTTCTGGCTTCTAATATACTAAAACCTTCCATAGCCTCTTACAAATTTGTATTTGGCCTTAATCTTTTCTTTGATATTCTCAAACTGTAATCTGTTCCTATTTCTTCTTAAGATTATAACTTTCAAATAAGAGAAAACAAACCTAGAGCTATAGAGGTGAGCTTCACACCTTGGAATTACAGGGCACTGACTACACCAACAGACCCTGCTTAATAGTTGTTTTCTTTGGAGATGTGATCCTGAGGTTAGGGCTTTTGCCAGGTAGTCAGTTAAGCTGATAAGTAAAATCAAAACTTTCACAAAATTTCTTAGTATCAATTTATGAGGAGGATAAAGGCATGTTACCATAGTCATCCTAGGGGTAAAAAGCATCTGGCATAATGTCTTATTCTTCACAAATATATGTTGAATTGATTCAGAAGTGGAGAAAAAGGAAGTAAGTACATTATGAAAAGTTAATTTTTTTTCCAGATTCCATAGTTTAAGGACTTACCCATTTCTAAAGAAGCTGAGGCATTTGATAATATATAGCACAGTTCAGTATTCAGTTTCATTCCTATAGCACTCTTGGCTTAAATGCTTGACACTCCTTTTCATGTCAAGCATTTTCGGTACTGACTTTTTCTTAATATTGCTATCACAAGAAAAACTGCTGCCCCTAAATTGGAGAGTGAATCAGGAGGACCCAAGGAATTATAACCTACTGGAGAAAAAAAACCAAAAAACATAAGCAGAACCTCAAATAAAACCAGTACAAGAGTAAGATAACCTGAACTGTAACTGACAAATTTCTACAGGCTCAGTGTGGACAAGTCTGAGAGTTAAAAACACAAGGCGACTCAGTCATGAGGGACTTGCACTTTTCTGAGCTTTATCTCCAGGACACCCGGGAGATATCCACAGCGCTGATCAGGAAAAAAAAAAATCTGAACTTCCAACAAGGGAATGGGAAAAATAACTATTTTGAAAAATGCAAAGCATTTTGTTTTCCTTAACCGGGTCTGCTTTCGGAAGAAACTATTTTAGCAGATGCTAACCTTTCAGGGTTTTATCAGAGCCTAATTGACCTGGGAGAAGGGAAATATCCTACTCCAGGACCCTCTATTCATCTTGTCCCACCTAAGGAAGGGGACAAGAAACACATGTGAAGGTCACAGTTCAGGATCACAGATTCTAAATACTGAGACCTACCCATAGGATTATAGAATGCTTCCTCTCCCCCCACCTCACTTTACCTTCACATCACTGAAGGATCATTTAAAGCAGTTCCTTTTACTTAGTATATCATGTCCAGTCTTCAAAACAAAATTACAAGACACACTAAAAGTAAAAAACAAAAACAAAAAAACACAGTTTGAAGAGACAGAACAACAGAACAAACAGAGTCATATATAAAAGAATATTGGAATTATCAGACCAGGAATTTAAAATAACTATGAATAATATTCTAGGTGCTCTTACGGAAAATATAGCCAACAAACAAAAACACGGTGAATGTAAACAGAGATATCTGAGAAATAATAAAAAAGAAATGCTAGGGGGAAAAAAAACAACAACACTGTATCAGAAACAAAGAATGCCTTTGATGGGCTCATCAGTAACCTGAACTTATCTGAGAGTTTCTGAACTTGAAGACATATCAATAGAAATATAAGTCTTATCAATATTGCATGGACTTCTTGATAGAAATTGACAAGCTAAATCTAAAATTCGTACGATATTCCAAGGGGCCCAAAATAGGTAAAAGTATCTTGAAAAAGAGCAGCAGCAAAGTAGAGCTCGCACTTCACAGTTTGTAAGTATTTCAAAGTAATAGTGAAGACAGTGTTATACTGTACAAGAATAACAATGTAGAGCAACGAAATAGAATTAATAATCCAAAAGACAACCCATAGTCTATGGTCCACTGATCTTCAACAAGAGTATCAAGACCATGCAACGACTCAGTAATTCTACTCCTAGATATATAAAACCAAGAGAAATGAACACATATACCAACGCTTATAGCAGCACTTTTCATAATAGGCAAAATATGGACATAAACCCAAATTTCATTATTTGGCAAATGAATAAAAAATGTATATCCATACAGTGGAATATTATTTGGCTATAAAAAAGAATGAAGTGCTGATACATGCTTCAACACCAAAGAACTTGAAAAAGATTATGCTAAGTGAAAGATGCCAACTATGAAAGACTACATATTGCATAATTCCGTTCATATACCTTGTGCAGAACAGGAACTATATAGAGACAGAAAGTATATTTGTACTTGCTTAGAGCTAGGCATGGGGTAGAGATTGGAGGATAGGAAAATTACAGCTGAATTATGTGGGGCTTTTTTTGAGGTGATGAAAATAGTTTTACATTGCCCGGCACTGGTTGCACCTATGAACATATTAAAAACCATTGAACTGAACACTTTAAACAGGTGAATTGTATGATATCTGACATATACCAATTATGCTTTTAAAAAAATAAGGATCCACACACATGCCCCTCCTACACACACATCACGTAGCTACAGAGGTGCTAACAGACAGTCTCTACCACAGAGAGAGACACAAGGTACAGACCTTCCCACGGAGTCAAAGTTTTTTCCATTTAAAATCAAATAAGGGAGGATTTTCTTATTGATTTCTGACATCTCTGATTGATTAAAAATGAATAAAATTGTGATACTCTGATAAATGTGTTTTGAACTAATTAAGCCAAAGCACTTTTGAGAAAGTGTGTTGTTTTAATTCCTTTCATTTGAAAACAGCCTACATTAGGGACTATGTATTTGATTTTTAAAGTGCTATATTAATTGAATCTACTTGAAACAGGCAACCATCTCCAGACTTCATTGAAATGAGCCTAAATTTTCTAAATGAACCTTTTCAAGACTAATCACCTCAATGTAGTCTACCTGAGGTGGTTGGGGTAATAGATGATAAACACAAAGACCAAAATTATTTAATTTATAAAACGTATCTATGCTGTTAAGAACTGTTAGTTGAAGAATGTGTTACTTTATGCTGCCAGGTGATTTTCTTAGCATTAAACACACCATTTTCAATAGGTTAAAACCAGAGTTATAGGAATTAGTCAGTTAATAGTCTTGATGATCTACATGGTGTATTCACTTCCTGCTCTGCCCAGTTAAAACACATATTAGACTATTTTAATGCATACAGGAAAGTCGTGACTTAAATGTGTCCTGAGCCGATAACTTAGTGTTCTGTATGTGCACAAGAGATCATTATTGAGCTCCTGCCAAACTTTGGGTCATCTTTCAGGTGCTGAGTGTAAAAGAGTGAAAAAGACTACTCTGAAGAAATTAGTAGTGCAGATGGACTCAGAGAAGCAGACAATGACAATCACATAGCCAAACATCAAGTGGGCTGTTATGAATACAAAACAATAAGTTGAGGGTTTAGAGAGTTCCTTGGGAAGGGGTGGTTATTTAAGACTGAGAGATCAGAGAAGGCTTTTCTGAAGAAGTGATATTTGCACTTGACAAATAAGAAAGAAATTTTTATCCCGTCCCTGTTCATGTTTCCCAGAATACGTTTCTAGATAATGCTGCATCTAATTAAGATTTACTCCAATTCACATTCGTTATGGAAGAAATCAAAAGAACAATTAGAAATTTACAGTATTTACTATATTTTGCCTTTATTTAATATAATAACAAATATTTTTCTTTGCCATGTGTTATAACCAGACATGTTACAGTGAAGTCTTGATAACAGCATCAAATAACAGAGGAGTATTACCTATACTTTAATTGCAGTCAGCCTAGAAAGCCATGTGAATTTGTATTGACTTTTGTTTCCTCTCCAAAAAAATTCAGAAAAAAATGCAAAAAGCAACGTTTTACAAAGATAATTCTTTGGAACATTAGATCCAAGCTAAGCTTTTAGGTGAATTATAGATCGAATAAATTTGTGAAATTCTGGCTTTAACAGAGTTGAAACTTTGTTGTTGTTTTGTCTTGTTTTTGACCCTGCTGGACAGTTCAGAAACTTGCTAGAGCAATTGCTTTAGAAACTCACTTGCACAGCATATGATATCAAGCATTTTCAAGTTTTCTTGGTGAGGGAAACATTGGCTCCTGCCCCAGGCACCTCACATATTTTGGAAAACAGTGGTGTAGATTTTCCTTGATTTACTTCTTTTCTTCCCTGTTTTAAATTCACATTAGCTTAAAAAGAGTCATCATGGTATTAGAAAATTACTACCAACCAAAAAAAAGACCTTCTGGGCTAGGAAAAAATAAAACCTTTCTTTTTCTATGAAATGAAACAAGAGCCATTTGCCAGGCCTGATACACAAGGTGAACAGTAGTAGCAAATAGAAATGTTAAGTATTACTATTACTATATTACTATAAATTTCTCCAAAGCATATATACAGAAATAACCTGTGCCACAAACATGGTTGATAAGTCACTAAGAGGAATTTAACAAAGTGCTTTGCACACTGGTTACTCAGATTGATTCGACAAGTATTTATTTAGCACCAATAGTCTGCAGTCCTAGGCAGTGAAAATCCATGCCCTCTTGAAGATTATGTTTACCAGAGAATATAGACAATAAGTAAGCTAAGAGAAAAAAATATTATTTTGAATTTTCATAAGTGACATGAAGAGTGAAAAAATAGAGATAAGGATCAGAGGGATGAGGAATATAAATAATTTTACATCTAATTGCTCAGGAAACATTCTTCAATATCTTAGCAGATACTTGAATAGGAGACAAAGAGTCCCACAGTTGTCCAAATGATGCACATTGCAAACCTTTCTGTGGAGATACTGGTGATTGCAGCAGCCTTAAACTAATAGAAATGAGGCCTGTGAAAAGATCTACAAATTATAGAAGTACAAGTAATGCCTACTATGTAACAGTTCTAGGCCAAAGCACAGGATGCTAATGTAATCCAGTTTAACCTGAAAAAACAAAAATAACAGTTTTGATTCTGAATGTATTGATATATTAATCCTAATACAGTCCCTAACCAATGGGCTGTGCTGAAACGGAAAACTGAAGAAAATCAGTAATTTCTCTACACAAATTAGTTTCCTTTAACTCACAGGATTTGAGGCATTGGAAGACAAAGACAAAAGAAGAGGGCAACAGATACCTCTGCCAAAAGATCTGACTCCAACAACAACAGCAAAAATAACATGAGATGAGTTTATAAAAATAACAACAAAAGAATATATATTCATGATATATATTCATAAGAATCACTTTGTGACTTTAAAAATGACATGCACATTTGTCTATTTACAATTATGTAAAAATAAGCATAAATTCAGATAATGACACTGAAGAAAATTTTTTCAAATCAAACAATTTAAAGCATATTAAAAAAGGTAATTATGATACCAGAAGCACATTCCATGAAGGAAAAAAAAAGAGAAGTTGGACTTCATTAAAATTATAAACTTCTGCTCTGCAAAGACACTGTTATAAGCATGAAAAGGCAAGTCACAGACTGGGGAAAAAAATCTCTGCATAACACATCTCTGATAATGTCCCATTATCTAAATTATACAAAGGATTTTTAAAATTTAACAATAAGAAAACACAATGATCTAATCGGAAAGTGGCCAAAAAGTATGAACAGACACCTCACCAAAGAAAATGTAAAATCCAGAACACTGACAACACCATATGCTGGTGAGGATGTGAAGCAACAGGAACTCTCATTCTTGCTGGTGGGAATGCAAAATGGTACAGCCACTTTGGAAGACAGTTTGGCATTTTCTTATAAAATTAAATATACTCTTACCATATGATCCAGCATTCGTGTTCCTTGGTATTTACCCAAGTGAGTTGAAAACTTATCCACACAAAAACCTGCCCATGAGTATTTATAGCAGACTTATTCATAATTGCCAAAATTGAAAGCCATCAAGGTGTCCTTCGGTAGGTGAATGAATAAATAAACTCTGGTACATCTAGACAATGGAATATCATTCCGTGTTAAAAATAAATGCGTTATCAAGTCATAAAAAGACATGGAGGAAACTTAAATGCATATTACTAAGTGAAGAAAAATCTGAAAATGCTGCATATGGTATGATTCCAACTATAGGACATTATGAAAAAAGACAAAACTATGAAGACAGTAAAAAGCTCAGTGGTTGCCAGGAGCTGGTTGGAAGGGGGATGAATGGATGGAGAACAGAGGAATTTTAGGGCAGAGAAATCATTCTGTATTGTACTGTGGTAGATGATGATATTTGTCAAAACTTATAGAACTCCAGAACATGAAGAGCAAGCCCTAATATGAATATGAACTTCAGTTAGTAATAATGTTTCAGTACTCATTCCTCAATTGCAATAATGTTCCACATTAATGAAACATGTTAATAATAGTGGACACTGTGGGGTGGGGTGGGCAGGTATGAGAGCTCTGTACCTTCCCCTCAATGCTTCTGTAAACCCAAAACTGCTCTAAAAATGCAGTGTATTAATATAAATAAATAAATAATGAAATTATGATGTCAAAAGACCCAATTAATGTGTTTTAAACATCAGAATGTTAGAATTAGAGCTAACACTTCAAAATATCACAGCTTTTTAATTCTGTGATATTCTCTCTCAAAATACAAAAAATATATAGAATCTATTTATTCTCAAAAGGTTACTCTAGTGACTTTATCACATATCCACCATATGTAAGACTTTCATTTGCTAACTTTTCACATATTGTACAGTTTATTGACTTGGTGATTTTTGTTGTTGTTTAACGTTGTGGAGAGTCAACAGACTACAGCTTCTAAATAAAACCCATGCCATCTTTTGCAGTCTGATATGTGATGCCTGAAAGGAGTCCTCTACCTCCTTCCAAAAATAAATCTTCATGATTACTCTTGTTTTTAACCTCTTGCAGCGGCCTCTCCCCCGGTGTCCCAGCCCACGCCTTTATTCTCATGCTGTTCTGTGCTTCCTGCCCTGTGTCCCAACCTCACACTGCTCTCCTCCTGGTAAAGAAATCCATCACCTCCTCAAACTGTAAGTCAAACATATATCTCCCTTCCACTCTTGAAGGAAAACCCAGTTCGCCATCTTCCCCCTGTGTCAGGCCATCTTCTCTCTCCTGGGGGCAATGACCCCAGGCAAACACCAGCTACCTGGTCTCTTGCATCTCAGCTCCCACTATCAGTTTCCATGTTTCAATGAGGATAATAGCAAGTTTTGTCAAGGCAAACAAACAGATATCCCTAGTTGACGCACTTCAGTGCCTTCCAATTGGCTTTAAGATAAAGAACAAATCTTCAACTGTCTCTGTGTGATCTGGCCCTCCTTCCTTCACCAGCTTTACATACTGGATTCTCTGACCCTCTCTCCTTGCTGGGTCCTTATTTGTTGAACACAGCTCCCGCTAGGGCCCCATCTAAAATCGCTCCAAGAAAATAGGAGCTTTATCTGTCACGTGAAGTTCATCTCCTTTGAAGCTCTTTTTATATTTGCAATTTTACAATAATTTTTGAACTATTTTATTTATTTTGCTTCTACTACTGTAAGCTTCCTAAAAGAATACTCCCTCCCTCCTCATCATACTATCTTCAAACACTTAGAATAATGCCCGGCAATTAAAGATCACTGGATCGCCTAAATCCACCAATTTCTCGTCATCTTACAGCAATGTCTTGATGCGTGGCTTCTCAACTCTCATAAAAATGGCCATTTCAGTAACTTACCAGGCTTCTGGGGGCCAGCCTTGACACCTCCGTCCATGCTCCACACTGTGACCAGATTGTCCTACAGAAGCACAAATTCAATCATTTAAAAATGCTTAACAGTTTTCTACCACTCTCAAGATATATTCCAAACTCTTTAGCATAGTCTACAATACTTCTCATGGTTCATACTCTGCTTATCTGTGCAGCTATATAGAGATTGACATAAACAGATTATATAGGTCTCATACAAATTATACCTTCAGACACACTGAATTACTTATAAGTTACCAAAACAGATCAAGTCAGATGATGGGAGATAGACCCTGTGGACACAAGGGCTTGGATCTTGCACACACTTCTAGGTTCTAGCATTCAGGGACATGTCAAAATATTCCCTGAGGATGAAGACATATTATGCACCCTGAACTACCTATTACAATAAAAGACAAACTTTTTGGATTTTGGTGAGAAAATAGGCCACATGTGTGTGTGCTTCCTGATCTATTTATCAAGTAACCTGTACGGCACCTGTTATTAGTTGGACTCAGAACAAACAGCAGATTCAAACTGCATTGCAAGCTGCCACGGTACTCAGGCCCTATATGGCCCAGTACACCTTGAATAGCTCCCACTAACTGTGGCAGAGAAGGACACTGTGTAGCATCTTTTCTGTCCTTCGTTTCTCTGACAAGCTACCACAGGGAAACACATCACAGACTGCCCTCTTCCCCAAATAATCATTGTCCTCGTGAGAAGCAGACTTTAGCTTCCTCCTGGACTATGATAAATAAGGAATACATTACATGTAACTAAAAAAGTCCTGAAAAGTATGTATAATAAATGTGTGTATATATGCACGTATGTGCATATGCACATCTGTAAGCATATATGTGTGTAAAAGCACAAGCATCCTTAGCACTTGGCTCAGTCAGAATCTATTCATGCTACATTGCTACTCCCTCACCTCCCATCCACAGCCACATGGGCTTTCACCTACAACAAGTTGATTCAGTAAGGAAAAAGCAGATGGGCCTGGCTTACAGATGATGCTGTGTGATATGCTGACACTGGGAGAGTGAGTGCTGCACATCTTTGCAGACTTTCTCAAGAACTTCCCTGAATGAGCAAGGGAAGAAATCCTCTGTATTATTCCATTTTGCATTGCTGTAAAGAAATATATGCTGCTGGGTAGTTTATAAAGAAAAGAACTTTATTAGATTCGCAGTTCTTTATGGTACTGGCTTCTGTTCAGCTTCAGATGAGGCCTCAGAAGACTTTTCCTCATGATAGAAGGCAGGAGAAGACGGCATGTCACATGGAGAGAGTGGGAGCAAGAGAGTGGAGGGAGGTGCCAGGCTCTTTTAAACAACCAGCTTTTGTGTGAGCTAATAGAGCAATAGCTGATTGCCACGAGAACTGTGTCAAATGTTCTTAAGGGATCTGCCCCCATGACCCAAACACTTCCCACTGGGCCCGACCTCCAACACTGGGTCTCACACTTTAACATGAGATTGGGAGGGGACAAACCTCCAAATTATATCACTACAAAGACAGAAACTGACACTGCTCAACAGGCATCTGCTTTATCAGGAGGAGGCATGCCAGGATGTCTCATCCATGGGTTCACATAGATTTAGAGGCAGCAGCTAGCTGTTCAGCCTGATGGTTAGAATCTGGAGAGAAGACTGGAGAGCTAGTGCCAAGGTCTGTCAGAAAGACGGTGTGTGAGGGGGTTTGTGTCCCATGTGTACACTCCCTGAAGAACTCCACTGCAGAGGGGTCTCACAGTAAACAGGACAAGATGGCCTGCTCTTTGAAATCCGTTCATCTTTCTCGAGTCACTGGTGCTTGTTTCATGGACATGCTGACAGAGGATTCACAGTGACAGAGATTGAGGCTATGCATGGGCTCAGCAAAGTAGACTCGCCCCTCCTGACTGAGGTTGATCTGGTCATTGACTATGTTAAATTTCTGGGTGGTTTAAAAACAACAGAAATTTACATAGCTGTGGAGGCCAGAAGTCTGAATTTAAGATGTCAATAGGGCCGTGCTTCTTCTAAAGGTCCTAGGAGTTCATTTCTCCTTGCCTGTCCCAACTCTAGTGGTTGCTGGCAATCCTTCTTATTTCTTGGTTTGTAGAAGTGTCATTTCAATTTCAACTGTCTTCACAAAGTTTTCTTCCCTGTGTGTTTGGGGTTTAGGTCCAAATTCCCTCATTTAATGAAAATACTAGCTACTGGGTATGGCCCATCCTAGTAAGCATGACCTCATCTTCACTTAGCTACATCCACACAGACTTTATTTTCAAATAAAGTCACATTCACAGACACCAGGGTTAGGAATTGATCATATCTTTCTAGAGGACACAGTTCAAGGCACAACACTGTCACCACCAAGCAGCCACACTTTGAATGGCAGAGGTCAACAATGGGTCCTTAAATAGCATGATTTCTGAGTAGGAGAAAAAAATAAACCTGTCGGCAGGTTAACCACATTGAAATTTTTTTTCATTATGGAGCAAGCAATAATTTGCTCTCACTGTAATAGGTGCTTGCTAGGCATTGGGTTTTCTTGACATCTTTTTGCCAACACCACTATCCATGAGTCTTCAGAATATCTCCCAGGATTATCACACTATTCTACTCCATGCTGCTCCTAATCAAAGGAGCCATGTTCTGCTCACCAGTGCAGCAGTAGGTGTGTGCCCTTTCACTGATAATACCACATACTTCATCATCCAGAAGTTCTTATAAAAACCATGCAATGCCCTGCACTAAATCAACAGTTAGGAGACAGCCCCCCAAGTGTCTAGGGTATTGCCTTACAGGTTGGGATGCATGCTTGGAACCAGCTACCAATAGGTAGTACCATCTTTCACCCAACCAGAATATCGAATACACAGATTCTGGAGTCAAAGATGAGAAGTTAGAGTGGTTCGTCTCACAGCCATTCCTATACCCCACGAGGAATATTTCTGCTGCATACCCCTGTATATTCAGATTATGTTGGTTTAAAATTCTTAATCACCTAAAGCAAAAATGCTTCTACTAGTGAAACAATAAAGGTTCCTCTAAATTGGAAGCTGACATAACCACCTTGTCATTTGGTTGTCCTCATGCCATTAAAGTGTTCAGGAAAAAAAAAAAGGAAAAAAAGGAGTTACTGAGTTACCAAGCCAAAAAAAAATGGAGACAGGGAGAAACTTTTTTTTTCATTATGGAGCAAGCAATAATTTGTGTGTACATGGATCTCTCTAAATGCTCTGTGGTGTCTCAAGCACATCCACCAGGAAAAGTAAATAGGCAAGTACAGTCATTCAAGAAGAGGAAGAATAATAAGAACTCAACTGTTCAAAAATAAGGTTTAGGTCAATTATCTCCTCAGGGTGTTGCCATCTTAAGGCAACAAGATAATGGGGTTAGTAAAGGAAGAAAGAAGATGTACTTATAATAATCGCAACCTGAAAACCAGTTACAGATGTGAGAACTGCCACACCTGCGCATATTTTCTTCTTTTCTTGATGGACAGATGGACAGACAGATAGATATGTAGAAAGAGACCTAGTCATAGATACATATGTTCTTAGAGATAAATACATGTAGCTGTGTGTATATGTACTTATAAAGTCACATACATAAACATATGGGGCAACCCGCCCAAATAGAGTTTATTTATAAAAATTATGTATTTATTCTTACTTGTTTAAACTTCAGTCACCTTCGAAGTACTCTCCATCTGATACAATACACCTATAGAGATGCTTTTTTCGCTGCTCAAAACAGTTTCTTAATTTTTCCGTTTTGATGTCTTGTAATGCTTCTGCTGTTTTTTGTTTCAGCTCTTCCACATTGACAAAACATTCACCTTTGAGGACTTTTTTCATCTGGGAAAACAATAAAAGTCTCTCAGAGTGAGAGTGGGTAAATAGAAAAGGTGGAGCATGGGGTTCATGCGGTTTTTGGTCAAAAACTGCTGAACACTCAGTGTGGTGTGGGCAGGTGTGATATCATAGTAGAAGAACCAGTCACCTGTTCGCTACAATTCTGAATGCATTTTCCACAAATCATGACACAATCTTCTCAAAACCGCCAGATAAAAACTCTGGTTGACCATTCAATCCACAGAAACAAATTCTAATTATGCTACAAGAAGCCTGCCCTCCAAAAGATAATTTTGGTTTTTGGGGTTCCCCTCATATATCCATCTAGGTAATATACTAACAAATTACTTTCTCTTCTTTCCCCCTTTATCACTTCTCCTACAATTTTATCTAAAGACTGTTGGATTTGGCTAACTTTATAATTTAGACTTTAGGATAGAAAATATGCAGGTAGAATTTTGGCTGGAATACATGTCACCCAGAGATGAGATAGTGACAGGAATTCATGTCTCCTATTTTAGGAAACACACAAGAAGATCTTGAGAGAAACATGAGAATGGTGTCAGGCAGAGGCAGGAGGTGGCACTCACGGCCGCTGGTGGAAGAAACCTCTGGGTCGAAGGTGTTTGTGGAGGGCGAGAAGCCACAACAATGAACTAGACTGGTCACTCTTCTGCTGGGCCTCAGCCTTCTCCCCACTCTTCTGCACTCCCCTCCATAGGGTGGGGAACTGGATCCCTACAGAGCCCATTTTTCACACTCTCTGGTTTCTGATTAGGACCAGGGTGGGAGATGACGGAAGAAGAGTAAGAAGGTGAAGGACAGATTTTTTTTTTGGCGCTTGATGCAGACAATTCAGCAGCCACAGCAGCAGATGACTGGGCTCCCACTGGGAATGCAGACAGTGTTGGCAACAGCAGCGTTGGTGACGTTTTCCAAAACAGCAGTGGGGTGTGGGCTTCGAGCTCCTGCTACAGAAGTGAAGCAGTTTCAGCATGGCGGTGGCAGTGATGCCAGAGACTCACAGTGAATGCAGGCTTGTGGGCTTCAACACAGGGTCCCAAAAGCTTCCTGATCCCAGGGCAAGAAGAGCTACTCTCTTGGCTTCTCAGGAAGGATTCTTTTTCCCCTTTTGCTCACTGTCCTTTCCACAGCTGTTGGTTTCTGTTTTCTTGACTAATCCATGACTGATAAACCCATTATCTTTTGGTTTTTTGTTTTTTTTTGTTTGTTTTTTTTTTTGAGTTGGAGTCTCACTCGGTCGCCCAGACTGGAGT